>NC_061509.1:262801050-262874978 GCF_022539505.1 Lolium rigidum
GTGGGATCGAAAGAAAAAGGTAAGTGACCAAATATGAGGTGCCAAAAATAATTCAAGAAAAGAAAGTTTTATAGTACATAGAGGGATAACATGGTCCCAAGAAGTGCCAATGGTGGTCACCGTTTGAGAGGCGAAATAGGGGATCGAAAGAAAAAGGCAAGTGACCAAATTTGGAGGTGCCAAAAAAACTCCAAGAAAAGAAAGTTTTATAGTACATAGAGGATGACATGCGGGTCCCATTTAGCATCAGCGGTATCACCTGAAAAATCCAAGAAAAGAAAGTTGATGGACATAGAGGATGACATGCGGGTCCCTTGAGCCAACAGACTTACTCAACGTTTCAAAGGGGGCAGGGGATCAAAAGAAAAAGGCAAGCCAAAAATCAGAGGGTGAAAAAAAATCCAACAAAGGAAACTTTTATAGCACATAGAGGATGACATGCAGGTCCCATGAGCCAGCAGGTTCCTCAACGTTTCAAACGTGGCATGAGATCGAAAGAAAAAGGCAAGTGAAAAAATATCAGGAGCCAAAAATAATTCAAGAAAAGAAAGTTTTATAGTACATAGAGGATGACATGCGGGTCCCATTTAGCAGCAGCGGTATCACCGTTTGAGAGGCGGCAGGGGATCGAAAGAAAAAGGCAAGTGAAAAAATATGTGGAGCCAAAAATAATTCAAGAAAAGAAAGTTTTATAGTACATAGAGGATGACATGCGGGTCCCATTTAGCAGCAGCGGTATCACCGTTTGAGAGGCGGCGGGGGATCGAAAGAAAAAGGTAAGTGACCAAATATGAGGTGCCAAAAATAATTCAAGAAAAGAAAGTTTTATAGTACATAGAGGATAACATGCGGGTCCCAGGTTAGCGACAGCGGTATCACCGTTTGAGAGGCGGCAGGGGATCGAAAGAAAAAGGCAAGTGACCAAATTTGAGGTGCCAAAAAAACTCCAAGAAAAGAAAGTTTTATAGTACATAGAGGATGACATGCGGGTCCCATTTAGCATCAGCGGTATCACCGTTTGAGAGGCGGCAGGGGATCGAAAGAAAAAGGTAAGTGACCAAATATGAGGTGCCAAAAATAATTCAAGAAAAGAAAGTTTTATAGTACATAGAGGATGACATGCGGGTCCCGAGTTAGCGGCAGCGGTATCACCGTTTGAGAGGCGGCGGGGGATCGAAAGAAAAAGGCAAGTGACCAAATTTGAGGTGCCAAAAAAAACTCCAAGAAAAGAAAGTTGATTGCACATAGAGGATGACATGCGGGTCCCATTTAGCCGCAGCGGCCTCAACGTTTCCAAGGCGGCAAGGGATCAAAAGAAAAAGGAAGTAGCCGGAAATCGGGGGTCAAAAAAAATCCAAGAATAGAAAGAATTTTGGTTCATAGAGGATGACATGCGGGACCCATGATCCTGCATCGTAAACGGCTCGATCGGAGAACGTTGAACGAGATGGCGCGATCGAGAAAAAAAACAATGCCGGAGAGGCTGCCATCCGGGCCCTACATCCCTCGGCGGTGCGGATTTGCGTTGACTCGGCCGGCGAACCCGAGATTTCGAGATGCACCACGTCCCGGGCCACCATACGCGACGTTTTGGCCGCTTTCGTCGGGCTAGGTGGCCTCAAAAACGAGAAAAAAAAAAGTTTTGACATGCACCACGGAGGGACCAAAAATCGTCGGCCATGGTACACCAGCAACCACGGCGCGACTTCAACTTCGTCGGCCATGGCAACTTTTCTTGTAGTGAAAGCGAAATATTTCGGTAAGTCTAGTTTATCTATATTGTATATATTTAGAAACTTTGAATGCATTGAGCCCCCGAGCGTGTCGAAAAATGAGAAGTATATCTCCACTATCTTTATTATATTGCAGCACCGCGAGCCCGTCTCATTAAAAACCTTTCCGGCCCCACTCGGTGCCCCGAAAAGGAAAAGAGTGCGTCTGAAAACTCGCGGGCGTTTCAGTACATTGTATTTTTACAAAGTAGGACTATATTTCGACTCTAGGCGTCGAACCGCCTGAGCTGTGCCACGTTCCAGGGGTTTTCTCGGGAACCCCTGTCTTCTTGTCCTTGATCCTGTACGCTCCTCCGTCGATGACTTCCGTGACGACGTAAGGTCCCAACCATGGTGACTCGAGCTTCTCTGTACTTTGCTGGTTGAGCCGTAGGACCAAATCGCCGACCTGGAAAGATCTCGGCCGCAATCGTCGACTGTGGTAGTTCTTCAGGTCTTGCTTGGTACTTGGTGACTCGTGATAGTACTTCATCTCGAGCTTCATCGAGTGCATCCATATCATCCTCCCGAACTTTTCGTGATGTTTCTTCGTCATACTCTGTTACTCTTGGAGAATCGTGCTCTATTTCAATTGGTAGTACGGCTTCGGCTCCGTGGACGAGGAAGAACGGGGTTTCTTGTGTCGCCGTATTTGGTGTTGTCCGGATGCTCCACAAAACACTTGGCAATTCTTCTGGCCAGGTGTGTCGAGCCTTTTCAAGCGGTCCTAGCAGACGTTTTTTAATGCCATTGCGGATGATACCATTGGCTTTCTCGACTTGACCATTAGTTTGGGGATGTGCAAGCGACGCGAAGTGCAATTTGATGCCTACTTACGCACGAGTACGCCTTGAACTCCTTTGACGTAAAGTTGTTGCCATTGTATGTGACGATGCTGTGAGGTACTCCAAATCGAAAAACGATGCCCTTCACGAACTTTATTGCTGATGCTGCATCTGGTGAATTTATTGGCTTCGCTTCTACCCACTTGGTGAATTTGTCGACGACGAACCAACAGGTACTCATATCCTCCTGGCGAAGCTTTGTGCAACTTGCCTACCATGTCGAGTCCCCATTGGGCAAAGGGCCATGACAATGGTATTGGCATTAGTTCTGCCGCCGGAGAGTGCGGTTTTGCGGCAAATCTCTGGCACGCGTCGCAAGTTCGTACTATCCCTTTTGCATCCTCAATTGCTGTCAACCAGTAGAATCCTGCCCGAAAGACCTTGGCTGCAATAGCTCGACTGCTTGCGTGGTGACCACATATTCCTTCATGCACATCCTTTAGGATTATTCTTCCTTCTTCGGGTGTGACACACCGTTGCAAGACGCCTGAAATACTTCGCTTATATAACTCCCCTTTGACCACTGTGAAAGCTTTGGATCGTCGAATAACTCGCCTTGTTGCAACTGGATCGTCGGGTATTTCCTTCCTGAGGATATACGATATGTACGCTTGCATCCAAGGGACTTCTACCATCATCACAAGTTCTTGGTCCTCTTCGTCCTCCACGGTTTCTTTGAGAGACACCGAAGTTTTTCTTCTTTTGCTTTTTCTGCATCTTCTTCGGCTTCGTTGATCTCTCCGCTATTTCTTCCCAAAATACGCCTGGTGGGATTGCAAGGCACTGCGACCCGATGTTTGCGAGGACGTCGGCTTCATCGTTGCTCAATCTACTGATGTGATTTACCTCGCATCCATCAAACAGCTTCTCAAGCTCATTGTACACCTCCTTGTATGCTATCATGCTATCATTGACTGCATCACATTGGTTCATAACTTGCTGAGCCACCAATTGTGAGTCGCCAAAGATTTTTAGTCGAGTTGCACCGCAAGCTTTCGCCATCTTCATCCCGTGTATGAGGGCTTCGTATTCTGCTTCATTGTTGGATGCGTTTGGGAACGTCATCCGTAGGACATATTTTAGCTTGTCGCCTTCAGGTGATATAAGTATCACTCCTGCGCCAGCTCCTTCTACTCTCTTGGATCCGTCGAAGTTCATGGTCCAAGTTCTCGACAAATCTGGGGGTCCCGTGTTTTGCAGCTCCATCCATTCTGCGATGAAGTCTGGCAAAACTTGCGACTTGATTGCCTTTCTTTTTTCATACGTGATCTCCCGAGGGGAAAGTTCTATTCCCCAAAGGGAGACACGCCCTGTAGCTTCTGGATTGTTCAGTATATTTGAGTGGGGTGCTTCATTGACTACTATTATCGGGTGTGCCGAAAAATAGTGGCGCAACTTTCTTGCTGTTGTAATCACTCCATATGCTAGTTTACGATGCTTCGCGGGTACCGCTGTTTGGAAGGCGATAAAACTTCACTAATGAAATATACCGGCCTTTGCACTCCATGGAGTTTTCCTTCTTCTTCTCTTTCGACAACTAGCACCGTGCTAACCACCTGGGGTGTGGCTGCGATGTACAACAGGAGAGGTTCCTTTTCCTTCGGCGCCACCAGGACTGGTGGTGTCGAGATTGTGCGTTTCAGATCCTCGAAAGCTCTATCGGCTTCTTCGTTCCACTGGAATTTCTCCCCTTGCTTTATCAAGGCGTAGAACGGTAGTGTTTTCTCTCCCAGCCTGGCGACGAATCTACTCAAAGCTGCGACTCGCCCAGTTAATTGATGTATTTCTTTTAACTTGGTTGGCTTCCTCATCGTTACGATGGCTTGTATTTTGTCGGGATTTGCTTCAATCCCTCTTGCTGAAACTAGGAACCCAAGAAGTTCTCCTGCTGGGACGCCAAAAGAGCATTTCGTCGGGTTTAGCTTGAGGCAGAATTTGTCGAGGTTATCAAAAGTTTCCTTGAGATCTTCGATCAGCGTCGTCCCCTTTTTTGACGTTATGACTACATCATCAATGTATACTTGCACATTTTTTCCAATCTGTGTTGCCAAACACTTCTGCATCATCCTTTGATACGTTGCTCCCGCGTTTTTCAAACCAAAAGGCATTGTTTTGTAGCAAAACACTCCGTAAGGTGTGATGAACGCTGTTTTTACTTCATCTTCTTCTTTTAATCTAATCTGGTTATAACCAAATACGCGTCCAGGAAGGAAAGACGTTCGCATCCTGCCGTGGAGTCGATAATTTGGTCGATCCTCGGGAGGGGAAAGTGATCCTTTGGACAATGTTTATTGAGACACGTAAAATCGACGCACATGTGAAGGACTTTAGTGTTTTTCTTCGGCACCAACACTGGATTTGCTACCCATGTGGCCTCTGTATGCAGCTGTTATCACCAGAATTTGACCGAGTCAGAGGTGGGCCGCGATCAAGATGGGCTTGAAGAATATATATAGAAGAAATACGTGAATCGGCCTTACATGCAAAGTTTGGGCTAGTTTGCCCTTGTATCTGTAACATATTAGATGACGTGTCGGTTAAGAGTTAGAGTTTTACCCGTGCACGGTTAGGTGCACACCCACGTTAGAAAGTCCCTTGGACTATAAATATGTATCTAGGGTTTATGGAATAAACAACAACCAACGTTCAACACAAACAAATCTCGGCGCATCGCCAACTCCTTCGTCTCGAGGGTTTCTCCCGGTAAGCACCATGCTGCCTAGATCGCATCTTGCGATCTAGGCAGCACGAGCCTGCCCACGTTGTTCATGCGTTGCTCGTGCTGAAGCCTTTTTTATGGCGAGCAACGTAGTTATCTTAGATGTGTTAGGGTTAGCATTGTTCTTCGAATCACATGCTTTCGTTATGCAACCCTTGCACATCTAGCCGCCCTTACACCTATTCTTAGGTGTAGGGGCGGCACCCCGCTTGATCATAGTTTAGTAGATCTGATCCGTTACGGTTGCTCCTTGTTCTGCAAGGATTAGTTTAACATCCGCGATAGTTAGGCCCTACAAAGGGTTGGAGGATCCAGCGGCGTGTAGGGTGACGTTTGCTAGCCCTAGAAAGGATGTTCCGGGGATCAACCTCGTGTTGGTTTTTAGGCCCTGTCTAGGATCGGCTTACGGTCACCGTGCGCGAGCGCGAGGCCCAATCGTGAGTAGGATGATCCGATTATGCGGTGAAAACCCTAAATCGTAGTAGATCAAGCAGGACCACCATATATTCGGACACCTTGTACGAATCATGGGTGGATCGGCTCTTTGAGCCGATTCACAGGATAACCTGAGAGCCGATCGAGGCTCGTATTTAATGTTTACGTGTATGCCATGCAGGAAACTAAGCGAGGCATCATCCACACCTTCCTGACCAGGTATAGGTCAGGTGGCACGCCCTTGCGATAGCATCGGACGTGCGACCAGGAGGCTTTGCGGGCCGTCGCTCTGAGGGACTAGGGCCAGCCGCAGCCCTAGTTGTTCCCGGCTCTACTGTGTTGCCCGTCTCTGCCCGCCAGGGGGTTTCTGACGTCAACACATTCTGGCACGCCCGGTGGGACAACCTTCGACATCCACCACATCGCCATCTACATCCGAGATGGCGGAAGGCACTCCGGTCAAGTACGAGGATCTGCCTGATGAACTCAAAAAGAAACATGACGAGATCAAGGCAACCCTCGAAGCCGAACTCATCGGCTCCTTTGAGAAGACCCGTCCGCACGGCATCAAGCTCGATAGAAACTCACGTCCGTTGCCTGGCGTCAACATGGTGGACCTCAGCCACTCCATATGCCAGCCAGAGTTCTCCTTTGGTGTCAACATGGCAGGGCTTGCAAGCCGCCATGGCAAAGATGAAGAAGAAAGCAGCCACTCCCGTGGCAAGGATAAAGGGGAGGCCGACCCGCGCGACCGGCCCCAAGATGATGACAGACGGTACCTGACAGAGGAGGAAGTGAGAAGCGTGCGGTATCAACGTCCACTCTCCGAGCATCTCCTCAACACATATGAGCAGCAGTACGACCGACGTCGGCGCTACGACGTAGATGATGAGAGAAATTGTCGGTCTGATGCAGAGGACAGGAGGTACCGTCAGCATGATAGAAACAACGACGGGTACAGTCGTCACGCTGAAGGAAGGTCGAGGGGGCAGGATGACATGGATAGGCACTCGGGACTGTCCTTTCTTCAAACATTGCTCGGGACTCAGGAATGAGCCGATTGCCCACAATCGGCAACTGCCGGAATGCAACCAGAAGAAAAAGGAGGCAGCCAACGTGTCCGTATTCAAGCGCCTAGGGCCTCTCCCGCCACAAAGCAAACGAGCTGAGTCCCCTCGGTTGAAAGATCTCGAAGATTCAGAAGACGAGGGAGAAGAAGAAGACAGGTACCACCGGCCAAGGTGGTGCCCTCGATGGACTCAGCCGTTCCCGGAAGCGCAGGGTTCAGCGATTGCGCGGCCCGGAGGAAGCCGAAAGGTTATACTTGCATACATTGAGGAAGGCAAGGCCTGATCTGGCTGCGAAGGTTCAGCGAACCCTGGATGAAGAGGGTTGTCCACGGAAAATGGAGTGGCGCCCCAAGCAAAGGAAAGCCGATGATGAAACATCGGCTGGCACAAACATGGTGCTCGTTCTTCCGACGAAGCTTAGTGCTCCACGATTACACGATGCACTCAAGGTGGACGACGACAAGCGCACCAACATGATAAAGTCGAGAGATTGGGCTGGTTTTATCTACCGGCCTCGAACGAGTAGCAAGAGCACGTCAATGAGCAAACGTGGCGAGGCTGATCCTTGTGATCGGCCCCAAAAAATTTATGAAGGGACATCACAAAACCTTCACCGAGCAAGCAACGTGGAGGCCGATTCCAGCAATCGGCCAAAATTATCCTCACCATCCATTCTGCCTGGGTTCAACATGTTATCCAACGTAGCCGATACCATCAATTCTCTTGACGGAATCGGCTCGGGGGGCACCCAGGTGGATAAAACACGAGGATATGCAGTAGAAGTGTCTCATCCTTTGGTGATGAGTATTAAAATATGGGGGCCGATGCATAAATCGGCCGTAAAAATTCAAAAAATTCGAAAATTTTTGAGCACAGCCGATGCAGCAGACATCGACTTAAGGATATAAAAGCCGATGCATGGCCATCGACTCAAGAGGTATAACTGTCAGAGGGTCAATGGAGCACGAAGAGAGACTATGATGGGAGAACTCCTCAATGGAGTGGTTCAATGGTTCAATGGCTCGGATCCTCTCTTCAAGAACAATGCCGAGAGCAGCGTGGATGCGCGAGATCGGGCCAAGGGTGGGTTGCCTCGGATCCACCGAAGGAAAGGAGCCGATCTAATCAACAAGGCGCAAGGAGTAGGCTGAAAAGCTCGGGGGCAGCTCACCCTGAAGGTTCTCTGCTCTGGGGAGCCGATTTTGTTGGAATCGGCTGGCTCTGCATTGTGGCGTGAGGTCAATGGCGACATGATTGGCTATTTCGCTACCTTTCTCGCCTTGACTAAGGCTCGGAGGGCCACTAACTTGGGAGGTGCTCTATTTTTGAGAGCCGATTGGAGTTGCATCGGGCGACACTGCATCATGATCTTCTCAGGGAGGAGCTGGGAAGGAAAAGCCGTCGTCTTGTACGAGGTTTGGACCGTGCTGGTGCTGCAAGAAAAGGAAGGAGACTGGTTTCTCAAATTAGCCGATGAACAGTCATCGGCTGTGGGATTGCAAAATACCTCGGTCAAGAAAAAAATAATAATCCGATTCGTTGCTATCGGTCTTGGTGTGGCAAGCGGAAGGATGGAAATTGGATTAATGGAAAGAGAAATTGAAAGAACAATTCTCATTAATTCAAAGGAGCGGCTTTACAAGAAGAGCCGATGGCTCTCAAAAAGAGGGATCTGGTGCCTAGTGCACTGCTACTGCTAGTCCTACTCTACTAGTCGTCGCTGTCCTCATCATCGCCGTCTTCGAGGTCGTCGGCGCTGCTCCCAGGAAGCTCCTCGCCGCTGCTGCCCCAGCCGTTGGCTAGGGCTTCCTCCTCCTCCTCGTCATCATCGTCATCCTCGCTATCCGCCCAGCTGCGGAAGCGCTTCGTTGGAGGATACCCAGCGGAGGAGGAGGAATCTTCTTCCTCCTCCTCATCTTCTCCTTCCTCGTCGTCATCGTCGTCCTCGCTGTCCGCCCACATGCGGGAGCGCTTCTTCGGCGGAAGCCTGGCGGAGGGGAGGCCTTGGTCTTCTCCGCTTCTCCTTCTTTCTTCTCCTTGTCGGAGGAGATGGGGTTCGCCCGGAGCGGGGATCATCCTCTTCCTTGTTCTTCGGCGACGATTGGAGAGAGAGGCCCGAAGCGGAGGAGGAAGAGGAAGACATGGCTGCGAGGGGAAGAGGGTTTTTGGCGTTGGTGGACAGAGCAGAGCAAGGGGATGGAGTGGTGAACCGTTTGGCACAGATAAATAAAGAGAGTGTAGTGGAGATTTAATGCCATGACGGTTCTCGAGGACGTGATGCCGAAATTGACAATTCGTACAGAGAAGCCCAGGAGGCGAGACGTAATGATGGAAGATTCTGCGGCGGTTCCGCTCGCCACGACATGACCCGACGAAAGAAGAGCATAATGATTTTGGAAATGTCATTTCCAAAACCAGGGGGGCATGTGTTATCACCAGAATTTGACCGAGTCAGAGGTGGGCCGCGATCAAGGTGGGCTTGAAGAATATATATAGAAGAAATACGTGAATCGGCCTTACATGCAAAGTTTGGGCTAGTTTGCCCTTGTATCTGTAACATATTAGATGACGTGTCGGTTAAGAGTTAGAGTTTTACCCGTGCACGATTAGGTGCACACCCACGTTAGAAAGTCCCTTGGACTATAAATATGTATCTAGGGTTTATGGAATAAACAACAACCAACGTTCAACACAAACAAATCTCGGCGCATCGCCAACTCCTTCGTCTCGAGGGTTTCTCCGGTAAGCACCATGCTGCCTAGATCGCATCTTGCGATCTAGGCAGCACGAGCCTGCCCACGTTGTTCATGCGTTGCTCGTGCTTGAAGCCTTTTTGATGGCGAGCAACGTAGTTATCTTAGATGTGTTAGGGTTAGCATTGTTCTTCGAATCACATGCTTTCGTTATGCAACCCTTGCACATCTAGCCGCCCTTACACCTATTCTTAGGTGTAGGGGCGGCACCCCGCTTGATCATAGTTTAGTAGATCTGATCCGTTACGGTTGCTCCTTGTTCTGCAAGGATTAGTTTAACATCCGCGATAGTTAGGCCCTACAAAGGGTTGGAGGATCCAGCGGCGTGTAGGGTGACGTTTGCTAGCCCTAGAAAGGATGTTCGGGGATCAACCTCGTGTTGGTTTTTAGGCCCTGTCTAGGATCGGCTTACGGTCACCGTGCGCGAGCGCGAGGCCCAATCGTGAGTAGGATGATCCGATTATGCGGTGAAAACCCTAAATCGTAGTAGATCTCATTAGCTTTATCTTGATCAAGCAGGACCACCATATATTCGGACACCTTGTACGAATCATGGGTGGATCGGCTCTTTGAGCCGATTCACAGGATAACCTGAGAGCCGATCGAGGCTCGTATTTAATGTTTACGTGTATGCCATGCAGGAAACTAAGCGAGGCATCATCCACACCTTCTTGACCAGGTATAGGTCAGGTGGCACGCCCTTGCGATAGCATCGGACGTGTGACCAGGAGGCTTTGCGGGCCGTCGCTCTGAGGGATCGGGGCCAGCCGCGGCCCTAGTTGTTCCCGGCTCTCTCTGTGTTGCCCGTCTCCGCCCGCCGGGGGTTTCGACGTCAACGGCAGCTCTTTGATAAAACCAGCTTCTCTTAGTCGATCGATTTCGACAGACATAGCTTTGCGGTTTGGTTCCGAAAACGTCGCAAAGGTTGTTTGATTGGTCTCGCTAGTGGATCCAAGTTTAGGTGGTGCTCGGCAAGTTCCCTGGGTACACCTGGCATGTCAGCTGGACACCATGCGAAGATTTTCCAGTTCTCACGGAGGAACTCGACGAGCGCGTTTTCCTATGCGAGGTCCATGTCATTTGCGATGGATGTCGTCTTTTTTGGATCTGTCGGGTGAATCTGCACCTCCTTAGAATTTTTCTCAGTGTTGAAAGTTGATTCTTTATTTGGCCTTCCAACGTCTGGCAGTACGTCGTAGTCAGTCATGAGCCTTGATGCCAAATACTCAGCTTGCATCCCGAAAGTTTCTGACAGTCGATGAAAATCCTTGTCACATTTATCGGCTTGGGCGAAGCTTCCTTTGATTGTGATTGGTCCCTTGGGTCCGGGCATCCTCCACAATAGGTACGTGTAATGTGGTACCGCCATAAATCTAGCATATGCTGGTCGTCCCAACAGAGCGTGGTATTGTAACGGGAAATCTACGACTTCAAACTCCAATTTCTCAATTCTGTAATTTTCTCGGGTCCCAAACTGAACGTCGAGATTAATCTTCCCCAACGGATAGCTTGGCTTCTCTGGTGTGATGCCGTGGAATCTCGTGTCTGTTGGTTTCAAGTTTGCTAGGGATATATTCATCTTCCTTAATGTATCTGCGTACATAAGGTTCAGGCTGCTGCCACCATCTATAAACACGCGAGACACGTCAAATCCTGCGATGACCGCTGGTAGTATGAGTGCTGACTGCCCTGGTCGAGGAACTTGCTGCGGATGATCTGCTATGGTGAAGCCAATGTCTTGCCCTGACCAATTAAGGTACTCAACTGTTGGTGGAGGCATTTTCTCTGCCATGAACACCTGTCGCGAGATTACTTTCTGAGTTCTATTGGATGGCCTTCCCTTCTGAATCATCGAGACCGCTCCATTAGAGTTGGGATCAACGTAAGGTGGTGGTGCAGGCGCCGCCGCTATTCTTAGCTGATGTCGATTGTCATCTGTTATCGCGGGAGGAGGTGGCAGGTGAACCTCACTTCTGGGTTCTCGAGGATTTCTTTGCGCTGCCTGAGCATTAGCATGCCCTGCATATCTCAGCATTGCCTGGAAATTTCGACAATCCTTCTGCAGATGTCCCGACTGTCTTTTTCCGTTGCTGTCGAGGAAAAAGTGCATTTGACACGGCCCGTTCATCATTTCTTCGGGAGACACAAAAGTCCTCTGGAACCTTGGCCCGCTATTTTGCCTATTGTGTCGAGATTCATCTCTATTGTCGCCTCGTTGCTCATTACTTCTCTGGTAATCATCTCTGTTGTTTCCTCCTGCACTTGCTCGGAAACCAGCCGAGATTTGACCTGGAGCATCATAACTCGAGTACTGCCGAGGAAATCATCGCCTTGGTTTATAATTTCGACCGCGGTCCTCCTCTGGCGACCTATGCCTTTTGTTGTGGACAGCATCTTCTCCATCTGCCCATCTGTTTGCTATTTCCATTAATGCAGATACTGTCTTTGGATTGGTTCTTCCCAAATCTTCGACAAAATCTCCACGCCTGATCCCTGCGACAAATGCATCTATTGCCCTCTCGTCAGATATATTTTCTGCCGAGTTTTTGATGATGTTCCACCTTTGGATATATTTTCTCATAGGCTCGTCTGGCTTCTATCGACACGCCCGTAACTCTTCTAGAGACGCGGGTTTCTTGCCGGTGGATCGGAAATTCTTGACGAATATGTCCTCAAAGCTATCCCAGCTGTCGATAGACCCTGGAGGAAGCTTTTTGATCCAAGATCGTGCGGCTCCACTTAAATGCACTTGGATGCTTTGCATGGCTGTTGCCCTGGTCCCTCCAGTTAACTTCACCGTCTCGAGGTAATCAACTAGCCAATGCTCTGGATCTTGCAGGCCGTCGAATTTCTTGAAATTATCAGGCAACTTAAATCCCGAAGGGACTCGAGTTTTCGTACTCTCCTTGTGAAGCACGGCAAACCGCACATATCCTCGTCGTTTAATTCTGGGGAATACCGATGTTCCCTTCTGCTTTGCCGTGCTCTGTCTACCCTTGCTTGTGCTGCCGTGTCTCTTGCTCCACTTGTTCCTTCGACATTTGCTGCTACTGTTGCCGCAGGTCGTGGACTATTTTGCCTTGCTGCTCCTTCTGGTGGTGTTGATGCAAACGCCGTTCCCATGGCTTCAGCTCCTGCCACTGCCATGTTGTACAATGCCTCCCTTGGATCTCCTGGAGGTGGCCTAGATGCGAGGATAAAGGCTTGTGTCGCCATATACCCAGCTTCTGGTGTCTTGGGGATAATGTTCCCTCTTGTGTCTATCGACATAAAAACCATGTCGAGATTTTGAACCAAGTACTCTCTTTCTCCTTCAGGTATGTGTTGCAATCTTGACCTTGCTCTGTTCCGAGCTTCTCTGTGGCTATCTCCCGAGGTTCCAGATTGTCGACTTAACTCCGCCCTTCGCCTGCTTGACGCGGAGGCTGCCTCCTTTCTTCTATTTAAAGCTTACGTCTGTTTTTGCAATTCCCTTGCAGCTCGTGCGAGCCTATATTGATATGCTTGCAACTCTGCTGGTGTGGCTGTTGTAGCCATTGGTTCTGAGCCATCCATAGCTTTTGCGGCTCTATCCCATGCTGCCTGCGGAAGCTGAACTCTATCGCGAGACTCAGGGCCGACGTATTTACTGCCTAGACCTTGTCGCAGATTAGAGGGATCAACGTATGGATTTCCCAAATCGTCGAAAGCCTCAGATGTTTCCTCCTGGTCACGGCTTGGCTCTCCGATAACATAAATCTGATGATGCTTTATATTCAGATCTATGTTGGGTTTGGTGACACCATCGTTTAGACTGGTGAAGACCTTGCCCATTGTAGTAGATTTGTCGATGAAGCTGTAGCTGTCGACACTGCTTGAGCCATCGCTTATATAGGAGTCCGCGAGATGACTCAAACGACATGTCGCCGAAGATCTTGGCGAGTTTTTCTCTTGCCCTAGTGCTGATGAAGCGTGACGACGAAGTTTATTCCTCTCCCTGATTCGGTTGACGATGTATAACTTGAAAAATCGGAATCGACCGCCGACGATCCCGACGAAATCGGAATTTCGACACGATACGATCCTTCTTTTCGACGCGAAAGTGAAACCTTCCGAACGTCACCTCCATAGGCTCCTCCAGATGTGTATATGCATCCAAACGGGAGGGTGGGTGAGGAACAAAATCGACAAGACCAGTTGCGATCTGTTTACCTCGATCCATTGCATTGTTTGCGGTTGATGAAGTCGACGATCTTGAACGTGCCATCGAGATCGGATCCTTGACGCCTCTAATTCCCACAGACGGCGCCAATTGACAAGGTATTAACTTATCAATGCCTACGAGTTGTAGACTAGGGTTTAGTTGGAAGTAGAGGGCAAGTAGATCTCGAAGGTTTCAGCCGAAAAGTACTCGACGATTACGAAACTAGGGTTTGAGAAACAATGATTCGTTGATCTCTTTGTCCCTCGACCCCCCCTTATATAGGAGGTGGTGTCGAGGGATTCATATTGTACAGGTTACAGAGTTCGGGTAGGTTTCTAACTCCTCCCGCAAGATTACAAATATTACTTCCTATTACAACTCTAGCTTTTCTTAACATCTTATTCTTCGAGTAGTGGGCCTTCAGTAAACCCCGGGTACTATCTTCGGCAGGCCCATTGGGGATGCCTATGTCAACACCCACACTCTATCTTTACAACCGTAAATTATTTTTATGTTAAGTAATTTTTTCTTACTTCATTAGTCGAGTAGAACATATGAAAAAATAGACTTTTCAAAAAAATTATGTGACATAGAAAAATACGACATAAAATAAGTATGTTTGTCCCTTTTACACTACAATTACTCACACAATGTGTTTTTATGTCTATTTTTTTTTGTTGTGGGTCAATATGAACGTAATTATTTATATAGAAAATATAATATTATGAATGTAACAACCTAAAATTATGTTGGATGCAAAATAAATTTTCTGCACCCTGGAAATAAAATAGCGTTTCTAAGTCGTTTAGGTGTTTTTACACAGTAAAAACAAATATAATGTGTTTTATGTTATTTTTTCCGAGTTAATATGAACATAATTATTTAAATACAAAAACATAAATTTATCTAAGTAACAATGTAAAATTATGTTGGATGCAAAATAAAATTTCTGCACCTTCTTTGACTCCCTGGGTGTAGAATAGTGATTTTACATCCACCCTATATCTTTGCAATTGTGAATAATTTTTTCATCATGTAAATATTGTCTTACTTTATAAGTCGATTAGAACATAACATTAAATAGATATGGTCAAATTTATTTTGTTTACATGTCGTACAAAAATACAACATAAAATACTTATTTTTGGTGTTTTTTACAATGCAATGGCTCATATAATTATTTGAATACAAAACATAATTTTATGTAAGTAACAGAGTAAAATTATGTTGAGCGCAAAATAACTTATATGCACCCTGAAAATCATATAACGTTTATTTATATTTATATTTGTATATGCAGTTATTTACTAATACAAAATGAACATAAAATGATTAATATGTTGCATGTCCATGTGTGTGAGTCACTCCGTTGATTTATTTTAAATATAAAATGGAAAAATTATACGCAAAAAATTCAGTTCATGAAGCCCATCGGTGCTCTTTATTTACTTATAACACCAGTGCCCTATTTCATCTTGTTCTTCGTCTTGTTTCCTCCTTCCCGCACTAATTTTACTCGTAGAATATATATATGGCCAACCTATGGCTATTCTCGAGAAGGCCTTCCACTAGTACTTCTGATCTGGGGGCTTAAGTCACGCCCTGTGTTTTACATGTTACCCATAGCACTTGGCCTACCATCCATACTAAACTTTTATAATTGATTGTAACCCATTTTGTCAATTCATGGTCATACTAATATGTTTTGCTAAACTAAAACTGTTTATTTTATAATAAAAGTTTTAGTTTTTGTATACATCCTTTAAATAAATATAAAACTGCATGTCTTATTTAATTAATTTATGCCACTTGCCTGAATATGGATGTAATTATTTGTATAGAAAACATAATTTTACGATTGTAACAACCTAAAATTATGTTGGATGCAAAATAAATTTTCTGCACCCTGGAAATCAAATAGCGTTTGTAAGTCGTTTAGGTGTTTTTACACTATAATGAAAAATATAATGTGTTTTATGTCATTTTTTGTTCCGAGTTAATATGAACATAATTATTTAAATACAAAAGCATAAATTTATCAAAGTAACAATGTAAAATTATGTTGGATGCAAAATAAATTTTCTGCACCCTATTTGACCACCTAGGTGTAGAATAGTTATTTTACATCCACCCTATATCTTTGCAATTGTAAATAATTTTTTCATCAAGTAAATATTGTCTTACTTTATAAGTCGAGTAGAACATAGATATGGTTCAAGTTTATTTTGTTTACATGCCGTACACAAATACAACATAAAATACTTATTTTTGGTGTCTTTTACACTGCAATGGCTCATATAATGTATTTGTGTGTCGACTTTTTTTGTTCTGATTTAATGCTAACATAATTATTTGAATAGAAAACATAATTTTATGTAAGTAACAAAGTAAAATTATGTTGAGCGCAAAATAACTTATCCACCCTGAAAATCATATAGTGTTTATATATATTTATATTTATATAAGCAGTTATCTAGTAATACAAAATTGACGTAAAATGATTAATATGTGAGTCACTCCGTTAATTTATTTTTAAAATAAAATGGAAAAATGTTATGCAAAAAAGTCAGTTCAACAAGCCCATCTGTGCTCTTTATTTACTTCTACTTCACCTTATTCTTCGTCTTGTTTCCTCCTTCCCGCACTAATGTTACTCGCTGAATATATATATAGCCAACCTACGGCTCTTCTCGAGAAGCCCTTCCACTAGTACTTCTGATCTGGGGGCTTAAGTCACGCCCTGTGTTTTACGTGTTACCCATAGCACTTGGCCTGCCATCCATGGCCCAGAGGCGATTCAAAACAAATTTAATAATTATACTAAACTTTTATAATTGATTGTAACCCATTTTTCAATTCATGGGAATACTAATATGTTTTGCTAAACTAAAACTGTTTATTTTATAATAAATGTTTTAGTTTTTATATACATCCTTCAAATATTTAATCCCAATCTAGTCAAATATCAGTAAACAAATAAATATAAAACTGCATGTCTTATTTGATTAATTTATGCCACTTGCCTGAATATAGTGTACATGTCTATGTTTGTATCCGCGCATATCTTGATAGATATCTCTAACTAGCTTGTATATTACAAGAAAATCTTGAAAGAAGTTTTTATGGAAATGAATATTTTGTAAGAAAAAAAGAGGATAAAGAGTAAACTTTCATCAAGGTAACATGACACAACATTTTACGCGCACGAATTGTTACTACTAGTATCTTTTCTTTTTGGCCGATAGAATCATAGTCATCACGCTAACCTCTATAGCTAAACTAGACGTGATGGTGAAGGAAGAAAAATGTGCCTCACCTAAGTGTATCTCCAGCCTATAACGCGCTAAAATAACTGCTAATATAGAGTGCACGTGGACATTTTTCCCCTCCATCAGCCGCTATACTTCCTCCAAGAATCAAGACTTTTGCTTGGAGACTGATTCGACGGGCATTGCCTTCAGGTTCGAGAGCTTCTCGCTTCTCATCTCATATTAAAAAAGAACTCTTTAGATGTGGTCTTCCGGAGACTGATATTCATTTGTGTTTTCACTGTTCCTTTGCTAGAGCAGTGTGGTTTACTTCTCCTTTAGGCTTTAGAACTGATAGTTTTGATCCTAGCTGTTATCCCTCAAATGTCGTCCAGTTCTTGCTCGCAAGTTCACATGCTGTAGTTTCTTTACAATATGTGTTTGCAATCATGTGGATGATTTGGAAAGCCTGAAATAATCTGCTCTTCAATGCGAAACATTGGTCTTTGTCACAGGTTCTTTGTGCTGCCAACGCTCTTCTTACTGTAGGTAATGACGGACAGAAAATATTGGCTGCCAGCAAGCAGTCACATGTTCCTTCTGTTCCCATGCCACATCCTACGCAACCGGTTTTCTCTTTGCCCGCAGGACCAATTGCCTACTGTGATGCAGCATTCAACCCTATAATGGACACAAGGACCGCTGGACTGGGTGTGTACTTGCACAATCCTGATCGTAACGCCAAGATCTTCATCCAGGTCGTCTCTTGCACGGCTTCTTTAGTGTTACAGGCAGAAGCACATGCCTTATTGCTGGCTGTTCGGGTGGTACATGCGCTGGGATCTGACAACAAAATACTTGTTGACGCAGCCTCAGCAAATGATTTACTCTCTGCTACAGGCCACTGGTCTCCTTGCTGATGTGTTCAATCGCAGGAATCAGTTTGCTGAAAGAATTATCAAAGTTCCTCGCTCCGAGAACAAGGTGGCTCATGCGCTTGCTAAGCGCGCCTTTCGGGATCATTCAGATTCCCGCAGTTTGTTCAGATGTAAATCAAACCTGTTGTCTCCTTCGCTTTGTTTATGCAGGACTTCTCTTTGTAATCTTAGTTATCCCTCTGGGAGGCTGCTCGCAGTTCACTGCCAGGCGTATTAAATAAAGCATCAGTTTGCCAAAAAAAAAAATCAGCCGCTATAAAATCACGCGCGCGTGCGGTATATTTCCTCCTTCCGCGCCCCAAAATTGGCGCTTCCAATGAGTACCTCGCTCTCGCTTGAAGCACACTTCTTTCGTCCTGAAATTCCTGATGTAGAGCCGCGGCTGCCGCGCCTCCCCAAAGCGTACCCGAGCTCACCGCCACACCATGTTCTTCGCGTCATTGCTTCCATGCCCTCTTCTTCGGTGTCGCCTCCGCTGCGCCCTCTTCTTCATGTCCTCGACAAGCCTCGTCGCACGGTGGCGCACTGGTGCGCAACACGCTCGGCGAAATCGCCGCAAGGTATCTTTCCGCCTCCGCGCCTGCTATTTTTTTGTTGAGAAATTTGGATTTAGATGGATAGATGAAATGAATACAATTTGTATACCTTCTATAGAGATATGATTCATCTGATGATGAATTTGATATTGAGGAATAAGAGGACATGATGATGCTATTGGCTTTGCGTGCTCGCGCGAACAAAGAACCGAAGCGCGGCGGCTCTGTTGCTGGTAGGCAAAAGTTGCGGAGGGAAAGAATCAAAGAACAAAGTAAATTGATGCAGATGTATTTCAATGAACATCCAACATTTCGAGAGAGCTACTTCCGGCGGCGTTTTTACATGAGCATTTCCTTGTTCAAGCGCATCGCTAAAGAGGTGACCAACTATGACCGATTTTTTGAGCAATGGGGAAATGCTGCCGGAGAACTTGGGCATAGCACCTTCCAAAAGGTGACCGCCGCCTTGCGTATGTTGGCATACGACATACTGGCGGATCTAGTTGATAACCATTTGTCTATGAGTGAGAGTCAAGCTATTGAGTGTGTCAAACGCTTTGCCATTGCAATTGGCGTGTTTGGTGCAACCTGTCTCAGAGCCCCCAATGAGACAGACACGGCTAGGCTATTGGAGGAAAGGCTCGGGGATTTCCAGAAATGCTTGGCTCTATTGATTGTATGCACTAGAGTTGGAAGAATTGTCCTACGGCTTGTCATGGACAATTCAAATGCAATAAATATTCTACTATCATCATTAAAGCCGTGGCCGATTATGTGACTTGGATTTGGCATGCTTTTTTTTTATGCCCGGATCATGCAATGATATCAGTGTTATTTAACGATCACCACTTATGAACACGATTGCATTGCGTGAAGGGCAACAAGTAGAGTTTGAAGCAAATGGGCATAAGTACAATTAAAGCAACTATCTTGCCGACGACATCAACCCAAAATAGCAAACATTTGTGAAGCCAGTGGTTAAACTCTCATGTAAGAAAGAAACCAAATATCACAGTATACACGCGGCGTCTAGGAAAAATGTGGAGATACCATTTGAGATTTTGCAAGCCCAACACTAGTAGGAAACTAGCTATATGTGGGATGCTATTATGTGGCGCATCAGTTTTGCGTGCACCACAGATATAATTTATTTCTATGGCGCAGCAGACAATGTGTGCCACTGAAATAGCGTATTTTTGTGGCGCACCTGCCACACATGCGCCATAGAAATAAGGTGGGCTCCACCCCTGCCAGCCCCAATCATTGGTTTCACTATTTCTGTGGCGCACACGACCACGTGCGCCATAAAATTAACACATTTTATGGCGCACCAGCTAGGGTGCGCCACAAAAAATAAGACTTTATGTGGCGCACATGAGCTGGTGCGTCACTGAAAATACACATTTTATGGCGCACATCAACTTCATGCGCCACAAAAGAAATAAAGAAATTTAAAAAAAAAATCCTTCGAGGTGCCAATGTATTATGTCATCTAGTACCAGTGAGAATTAATAACCATAAATTTCTACTTTTTGCAAAATTGCGTTGCAAAATTATTAAACTAGATTTTTGGTTGCATACGAACTCGAAAAAAAACGCAAAATATATCAAAATGTTCCCATGAAAATTCTACATCCGAATTCACCGCAGTTTACCCGGTTTGCCGATTTTTAGATTCTCCAAATTCGAAAAGAGTAAAAAGATACGACGAAGTAAAGATTTTTTCCTGCAAAAATAGAAAAATCGAAAAAAAAATCTGTGGCGCATGGAGCTGCCCATGCGCCACAGAATGTTACTCAGAAATTTGAATTTTGTAGAGACCTCCTCCATCCCCCTCTCCACTTTTCACTTTATTTTCCACTTCTCCTTCTCTCCTCCACTTCTTCGTATCTCCTCCACTTCTCCTCCTCTCCTCCACTTCTCCACTTCTCCTCCCTCCTCTCCTCATCCCGGCGAGCTCCTCTCCTCCTCCGCTGACCTCCTCCTCCGGCGACCTCCTCCTCCTCCTCCGGCGATCTCCACTTCTCCTCCTCCTCCTCCACCCAATTTGGCCGGCCTCCTCCTCCTCCTCCTCCACCCAACTCCACCCACCTCCACCCACCCACCCTCCTTTGGCGACCTCCAGCAAATTTTAAAAAAATCTAGCGAAATTCTGGCGGCCCCAGATGTAGATCTAGATCTGGCCACCATTTTTTGTTTGAAATTCAAAAAAAAATCTGTGGCGTGATACGTCTCCGACGTATCGATAATTTCTTATGTTCCATGCTACATTATTGATGATATCTACATGTTTTATACACATTATATGTCGTATTTATGCATTTTCCGGCACTAACCTATTAACGAGATGCCGAAGAGCCGACTGTCGTTTTCTGCTGTTTTTGGTTTCAGAAATCCTAGTAAAGAAATATTCTCGGAATTGGACGAAATCAACCCCAGGGTCCTATTTTTGCACGAAGCTTCCAGAAGACCGAAGGGGAAAGGAAGTGGGGCCACGAGGCGCCGCCACACTAGGGCGGCGCAGCCCAGGTCTTGGCCGCGCGGCCCTAGCGTGTGGGGCCCTCGTGTGGCCCCCGCGTTGCCCTTCCGCCTACTTAAAGCCTTCGTCGCGAAACCCCCGGCACCGAGAGCCACGATACGGAAAACCTTACCGAGACGCCGCCGCCGCCAATCCCATCTCGGGGATTCAGGAGATCGCCTCCAAGCACCTCGCCGGAGAGGGGAATCATCTCCCGGAGGACTCTTCACCGCCATGGTTGCCTCCGGAGTGATGAGTGAGTAGTTCACCCCTGGACTATGGGTCCATAGCAGTAGCTAGATGGTTGTCTTCTCCTCATTATGCTTCATTGTTGGATCTTGTGAGCTGCCTAACATGATCAAGATCATCTATCTGTAATACTATATGTTGTGTTTGTCGGGATCCGATGGATAGAGAATACTATGTTATGTTAATTATCAAGTTATTACCTATGTGTTGTTTATGATCTTGCATGCTCTCCGTTATTAGTAGAGGCTCGGCCAAGTTTTTGCTCTTAACTCCAAGAGGGAGTATTTATGCTCGATAGTGGGTTCATGCCTCCATTAAATCTGGGACAAGTGACGTGAAAGTTCTAAGGTTGTGGATGTGTTGTTGCCACTAGGGATAAAACATTGATGCTATGTCTAAGGATGTAGTTATTGATTACATTACGCACCATACTTAATGCAATTGTCCGTTGGTTTGCAACTTAATACTCGGAAGGGGTTCGGATGATAACTCTGAAGGTGGACTTTTTAGGCATAGATGCATGCCGGATAGCGGTCTATGTACTTTGTCGTAATGCCCAATTAAATCTCACTATATTTATCATATCATGTATGTGCATTGTTATGCCCTCTCTATTTGTCAATTGCCCGATCGTAATTTGTTCACCCAACATGCTTTTATCTTATGGGAGAGACACCTCTAGTGAACTCGTGGACCCCGGTCCTATTCTTTACATCGCATACAACCTATCGCAATTGTTCTTTACTCGTTTTCTCGCAAACAATCATCTTCCACACAATACGGTTAATCCTTTGTTACAGCAAGCCGGTGAGATTGACAACCTCACTCGTTTCGTTGGGGCAAAGTACTTTGGTTGTGTTGTGCAGGTTCCACGTTGGCGCCGGAATCCCTGGTGTTGCGCCGCATTACATTCCGCCACCATCAACCTTCAACGTGCTTCTTGGCTCCTCCTGGTTCGATAAACCTTGGTTTCTTTCGAGGAAAAACTTGCTACTCGTCTCGCATCACACATTCCTCTTGGGGTTTCCCAACGGACGTGTGTTAACTGCACGCATCAAGACTGTTTTCTGGCGCCGTTGCCGGGGAGATCAAGACACGCTGCAAGGGGAGTCTCCACTTCCCAATCTCTTTACTTTGTTTTTGTCTTGCTTTATTTTATTTACTTACTTGTTTGCTGCATTATATCAAAACACAAAAAAATTAGTTGCTAGTTTTACTTTATTTACTGTCTCGCACTCTATATCAAAAACACAAAAAAATTAGTTACTTATATTACTTTACTTGATTCATCATGTTTCCTTTTAATTTTACCGTAAAAGACATACCGGTAGGACGTGGGTCTATAGTTGGGAGAAACAATATAGAAGAATTTTTCAATCATGTTAGTACAGTTGAAGATTTTGAAGATAGACACTTGGTAGAACTTGCTCCTACTTATGAAATTGCTGCTGCTGCTTTAGTTTGCATGTTGGAAACTAAATTTGTTAATCTCAATCCTATAATCCAACACATGTTTCTTACACTCGGTGATATGGAAGAAGGGGAAAAGAAAGATTTTGTTTTAGAAACCCTTCTTAGAGAATTTGGTAGTATAGCGAGAGAGGCTAGAAAGGTCTTTATTAAATATAATATGCTTGGTTCTTATACCAATTTTGTTAGTATCCTTGAAAAGATGGACATGGAGAGAGTAATGTACACTAATAATATTAATGATGGTGGGGAGATCAAAGCACCAATACCATGTAAGCTCCTAGCGATGAATGAAGCGTTAGAAAATAACTATGCTTGGCTTGTTCCTGAAAATTTGTTTGATGAGAGTAGCAAGCCCAAGACTAATGAAAAGGGAGCCGCTGAAACTTATGTATCCAATATACTATGCATGGTTGAGAAAACTCCAAACCCCGCTGAAGATGCATCACTTTTTGATAACACTTGATATACACTTTCTGCGCCTAGCTGAAAGGCGTTAAAGAAAAGCGCTTATGGGAGACAACCCATGTTTTTACTACAGTATATTTTTTTTATATTTGAGTCTTTGAAGTTGTTTACTACTGTAGCAACCTCTCCTTATCTTAGTTTTGTGCATTGTTGTGCCAAGTAAAGTCTTTGATAGTAAGGTTCATACTAGATTTGGATTACTGCGCAGAAACAGATTTCTTTGCTGTCACGAATCTGGGTATAATTCTCTTTAGGTAACTCATAAAATTATGCCAATTTACGTGAGTGATCCTCAGATATGTACGCAACTTTCATTCAATTTGGGCATTTTCATTTGAGCAAGTCTGGTTCCTTGATAAAATCCATCTTTACGGACTGTTTTGTTTTGACAGATTCTGCCTTTTATTTCGCATTGCCTCTTTTGCTATGTTGGATGAATTTCTTTGATCCATTAATGTCCAGTAGCTTTATGCAATGTCCAGAAGTGTTAAGAATGATTAGGTCACCTCTGAACATGTTAAATTTTATTGTGCACTAAGCCTCTAATGAGTTGTTTCGAGTTTGGTGTGGAGGAAGTTTTCAAGGATCAAGAGAGGAGTATGATACAATATGATCAAGGAGAGTGAAAGCTCTAAGCTTGGAGATGCCCCGGTGGTTCACCCCTGCATATTTTAAGAAGACTCAAGCGTCTAAGCTTGGGGATGCCCAAGGCATCCCCTTCTTCATCGACAACATTATCGGGTTCCTCCCCCGAAACTATATTTTTATTCGAGTCACATCTTATGTACTTTGCTTGGAGCGTCCGTTTGTTTTTATTTTTGTTTTTGTTTGAATAAAATGGATCCTAGCATTCATTGTGTGGGAGAGAGACACGCTCCGCTGTTGCATATGGACAAATATGTCCTTAGGCTTTACTCATAGTATTCATGGCGAACGTTGAATCTTCTTCGTTAAATTGTTATATGGTTGGAATCGGGAAATGCTACATGTAGTAATTCTAAAATGTCTTGAATAATTTGATACTTGGCAATTGTTGTGCTCATGTTTAAGCTCTTGCATCATATACTTTGCACCCATTAATGAAGAAACACATAGAGCTTGCTAAAATTTGGTTTGCATATTTGGTCTCTCTAAAGTCTAGATAATTTCTAGTATTGAGTTTTGAACAACAAGGAAGACGGTGTAGAGTCTTATAATGTTTACAATATGTCTTTTATGTGAGTTTTGCTGCACCGTTCATCCTTGTGTTTGTTTCAAATAACCTTGCTAGCCTAAACCTTGTATCGAGAGGGAATACTTCTCATGCATCCAAAATCCTTGAGCCAACCACTATGCCATTTGTGTCCACCATACCTACCTACTACATGGTATTTCTCCGCCATTCCAAAGTAAATTGCTTGAGTGCTACCTTTAAAATTCCATCATTCGCCTTTGCAATATATAGCTCATGGGACAAAATAGCCTAAAAACTATTGTGGTATTGAATATGTACTTATGCACTTTATCTCTTATTAAGTTGCTTGTTGTGCGATAACCATGTTCCTGGGGACGCCATCAACTCTTTGTTGAATATCATGTGAGTTGCTATGCATGTCCGTCTTGTCTGAAGTAAGAGAGATCTACCACTTTAATGGTTAGAGCATGCATATTGTTAGAGAGGAACATTGGGCCGCTAACTAAAGCCATGAATCATGGTGGAAGTTTCAGTTTTGGACATATATCCTCAATCTCATATGAGAACACTAATTGTTGCCACATGCTTATGCATTAAAGAGGAGTCCATTATCTGTTGTCCATGTTGTCCCGGTATGGATGTCTAAGTTGAGAATAATCAAAAGCGAGAAATCCAAAATGTGAGCTTTCTCCTTAGACCTTTGTACAGGCGGCATGGAGGTACCCCTTTGTGACACTTGGTTAAAACATGTGTATTGCGATGATCCGGTAGTCCAAGCTAATTAGGACAAGGTGCGGGCACTACTAGTATACTATGCATGAGGCTTGCAACTTGTAAGATATAATTTACATAACTCATATGCTTTATTACTACCGTTGACAAAATTGTTTCATGTTTTCAAAATAAAAGCTCTAGCACAAATATAGCAATCGATGCTTTCCTCTTTGAAGGACCATTCTTTTACTTTTATGTTGAGTCAGTTCACCTATCTCTCTCCACCTCAAGAAGCAAACACTTGTGTGAACTGTGCATTGATTTCTACATACTTGCATATTGCACTTGTTATATTACTCTATGTTGACAATTATCCATGAGATATACATGTTATAAGTTGAAAGCAACCGCTCAAACTTAATCTTCCTTTGTGTTGCTTCAATACCTTTACTTTGATTTATTGCTTTATGAGTTAACTCTTATGCAAGACTTATTGATGCTTGTCTTGAAGTGCTATTCATGAAAAGTCTTTGCTTTATGATTCATTTGTTTACTTATATCATTACCATTGTTTTGATCGCTGCATTCATTACATATGCTTACAATAGTATGATCAAGGTTATGATGGCATGTCACTCCAGAAATTATCTTTGTTATCGTTTACCTGCTCGGGACGAGCAGAACTAAGCTTGGGGATGCCGATACGTCTCCGACGTAGCGATAATTTCTTATGTTCCATGCTACATTATTGATGATATCTACATGTTTTATACACATTATATGTCGTATTTATGCATTTTCCGGCACTAACCTATTAACGAGATGCCGAAGAGCCGCTTGTCGTTTTCTCGCTGTTTTTGGTTTCGAAATCCTAGTAAAGAAATATTCTCGGAATTGGACGAAATCAACGCCCGTGGTCCTATTTTTGCACGAAGCTTCCAAAAGACCGAAGGGGAAAGGAAGTGGGGCCACGAGGCGCCGCCACACTAGGGCGGCGCGGCCCGAGTCTTGGCCGCGCGGCCCTAGCGTGTGGGGCCCTCGTGTGGCCCCCGCGTTGCCCTTCCGCCTACTTAAAGCCTTCGTCGTGAAACCCCCGATACCGAGAGCCACGATACGGAAAACCTTACCGAGACGCCGCCGCCGCCACTCCCATCTCGGGGGATTCAGGAGATCGCCTCCGGCCCCCTGCCGGAGAGGGGAATCATCTCCCGGAGGACTCTTCACCGCCATGGTTGCCTCCGGAGTGATGAGTGAGTAGTTCACCCCTGGACTATGGGTCCATAGCAGTAGCTAGATGGTTGTCTTCTCCTCATTATGCTTCATTGTTGGATCTTGTGAGCTGCCTAACATGATCAAGATCATCTATCTGTAATACTATATGTTGTGTTTGTCGGGATCCGATGGATAGAGAATACTATGTTATGTTAATTATCAAGTTATTACCTATGTGTTGTTTATGATCTTGCATGCTCTCCGTTATTAGTAGAGGCTCGGCCAAGTTTTTGCTCTTAACTCCAAGAGGGAGTATTTATGCTCGATAGTGGGTTCATGCCTCCATTAAATCCGGGACGAGTGCAGAAAGTTCTAAGGTTGTGGATGTGCTGTTGCCACTAGGGATAAAACATTGATGCTATGTCTAAGGATGTAGTTATTGATTACATTACGCACCATACTTAATGCAATTGTCCGTTGTTTTGCAACTTAATACCGGAAGGGGTTCGGATGATAACCCGAAGGTGGACTTTTTAGGCATAGATGCATGCTTGGATAGCGGTCTATGTACTTTGTCGTAATGCCCAATTAAATCTCACTATATTTATCATATCATGTATGTGCATTGTTATGCCCTCTCTATTTGTCAATTGCCCGACTGTAATTTGTTCACCCAACATGCTTTTATCTTATGGGAGAGACACCTCTAGTGAACTGTGGACCCCGGTCCTATTCTTTACATCGCATACAATCTACTCGCAATTGTTCTTTACTCGTTTTCTCGCAAACAATCATCTTCCACACAATATGGTTAATCCTTTGTTACAGCAAGCCGGTGAGATTGACAACCTCACTGTTTCGTTGGGGCAAAGTACTTTGGTTGTGTTGTGCAGGGTTCCACGTTGGCGCCGGAATCCCTGGTGTTGCGCCGCATTACATTCCGCCACCATCAACCTTCAACGTGCTTCTTGACTCCTCCTGGTTCGATAAACCTTGGTTTCTTTCTGAGGGAAAACTTGCTACTGTCTGCATCACACCTTCCTCTTGGGGTTCCCAACGGACGTGTGTCAACTGCACGCATCATGGCGCACCACCGTCGGTGCGCCACATAAATAAGAATTTCTGTGGCTCATGGGTCTGTGCGCCACAAAATTCATATTTTTGTGGTGAAGATTCTGTGGCGCACCACCCATGCACCCCAGAATAGCCATTTTGGTGCACCACTAATGAGCATTTTCCTACTAGTGCAATTTTCTATTGTGAGAGGAGCGGCTAGTTTTTTGGACCAACATTGCCTTTGGTATATCATGACGGCTTGTGTCATCATGCATAACATGATCATAGAAGACAATGCGGCAAAGATGTGGACTACTCCCGTTTTGACTTGATGGGAGTTCCTGTGCATATGCATAGGAGCGAACATAAAGGGACGCATTTCATCCCATCATATCATGCCATTCGTTCTAATGAATCATATCATGAGCTTCAAAAAGATCTCATTAAAGAGTGGTGAAAATGGAATGGTCAACAATAGTGCAGATTTTCTTTGTTTGTTTGTTCATTCGTCGCAAAACAATTTATTGTATTTATTGGTGAATAATTGTAATATTTGTTGTATTATTTCGATTTGTTTGATTTTGCTGATCCTATTGTTGTTTGAGAAATATGTTTGTGCCATCGCTCGCTCGCTGCATTTTAACGCATCTACTAGTGTTTCTGTTTTTGACGCGCGGAAATATAGCGTTTCTGTTGGAGGAGAAATGCTCACAGCGTGCTAGTATATGTAAATAACCCACACTACAAAACCGTTTAGCGAGCGGCTATATAGCACATCTGATCTCCTGATTCGATCCAATTGAGGCAGCCAGCCCCAGCACCGTTCCTCTCGGGCGTGTTTGGTAGGGTGGGTCGAAATCCTTAACCACTGGCACAGTGAGACGGATGCCCCTGCGCGTCGCGAACGGGCCACGGACTACTTTCAGCCTTGCATCGGCACGAACATAAGTGCAGGTTGTTTGGATGCCTGGACAAAGTGTTCCATCTCTATTCAACCACATCACATGTGTTTGGTTGCCATTTTTGGCACCTAGGCTGTGCTTCTCCTCACCACATTCAAATATTGTGACCTTACCATCACACAAGAGCTCAAACACAGGCATAAGCACATCACACAGTTATACACAACGAACATGGTACTTAGTACCTAATCCTAGCGTTAGATCAGTGGTAAGACGTCTACTTAACCCTTGGGGCAGACTACCCAGGTACATGAAAATGTGAGTCCATAATGAAGCATGGCAATGTGAAACAACGACATAGATTTGACATTGCCAAGCTCCATGATGGAGCATGCCAATGTTAAGCTCCATGACATGCTCCATCATGGACTTGCCAATGTCAAGCTCCATGATGGGGCATGCCAATGTCAAACAATGTCATGGACAAAAGCAATGTTCAATAGCCTCTATATGGCAACATTACAGTCACATATGCACAAAAAGAAGTGTTTAACCGCCTCCCGGAGGCCAGCACAACAACTAAGATCTCTACAGCACCAGAGACAGGGATCAAACACATAACCTTAACGGCGAGGATCAGCATAAGGGCCCTCGCGATGCCTCCAGCGGCTGAAGATGCTGGAGCACGAAGTCTCCTTCCTGAAGATGTCGACCTTGAAGCCATCGTCCTTAGGGGTGAAGACGATCGTGTCATCGACATGGAGGGTAACCATGTCAACGAAGTCGCTCCAGGACTTGATGAAGCCGACGTGCTCGGCCCTCCACTGGAGCTACACCTTCCACTCGCAGCGCTCGCCCATGTAGAAGCACACCTTCACCGGCGGGCCATTGTTCTTCCGCTTGTACTTCCTGATCAGGTGTGGCTCCATGTAGGGCGGCACGGCGAGGGAAATGAGGTCATGGATCTGCAGCTGCACGAAGAACGCCGGCACCCGCACCCTGGGTCTGTGCCCAAGATCATAGGATGGCCGGCGTGAACCCTTGGCGCGGTGATCTACCGGTGCGCTTCCATGAACCCTTCATTGGGGTCACGAACCTGCACCCGGACGACTATGTCTGTTGCGTCCAGCATGGGTCCTTCTGAGAAGGTTTCCAGGAAGAGCCAGTTGTGCAGATGCAATGACAATCCAAAGTGTTAGCCATACTTGCGTTGTTAGCACCAGAGACGGGGATCAAGTCCATGATGGGCATGACAATCACAAGATCGTCATGCCAATACCAATGTCAAGCACTGTCATGGACATGACATTGTCAAGTCCATGATGAAGCATGGCAATGTGAAGCAACGCTATAGATTTGACATTGCCAAGTTCATGATGGAGCATGCCAATGTTAAGTTCCATCATGGACTTGCTAATGTCAAGCTCCATCATGAACATGATACATTGTCATGTCCATTACATGCAGCGCTTAACACCTCACATGCAGCGCACATTGACACGAATCCTATCTACATGCACATCAATCGGAGCAGCTGGACAACAATCTGATCTACAATGTCATCGAACACATCTACATTAGCATCTATCAGATAGGGAGGTATTGGTAGTGCTTACGATGGGGTGGAGTGAAAGCGGCCCCAACTGAGGAGGAGGCCGTGCATCGGCGCCGGCATGTCCTCGAGGATGTGCAGGTGGAGGTGGAGGCGGAACAGGAGTAGGAGCACTGGTCGCTGGTAGGGCGCGAGAGACACGGTGGGGAAGCAGGGCGCTGAGGGATCTGTCGGCTGCCGACGAGCACGTGGTCGGCCGAGCGGCAGCGGCGCGAAGTTCGGCGCGCCATTCTAAGCAGCCGGCCGTGGCATGCCCCGTGGCACCGGCACGTGCATTGGAGTCGACGTAAACCCCGGAGGGGGCTCCATCTCCCTGCTGGAGCCCGCTGCACCTGCCGCCAGTGCCGCCGCCCTCACCAACGGAAACCCTAGGGGCAGGGCTAGAAACCCTCGGAGTCGAGGGATCCTCCGATGGAATCCCGGCGGCGTGAAGAGCAGCCATGGCCGCGCTGCGAGTTTCCATGCCAGTTGGCGTGGTCACGACCGACGACGGCCGATTCAACACCAGTACGTGATCGGTGTTGATCTGCGACGCTGAATCGCGGCCGCCGGCCTCGTACTCACGGACGATGCGCATGAGCGCCTCGTTGGACCTCGTTACTGTCGGTCGGACAGCTGGATCCATTGGCGTTGCAGCGGAAGGAGGTGGAGGAGGCGAGGAGGCCATGGGCGGCGGTTGATGCGACATCGCTTTGTGTGTCAGTGAGAGAGTTGAATGGGGAGAAAAGGAGCGAACCGGTGACTGAAAGTGGGGAGCGAGGACCAAGACAACGCGGTGTCTCCTACGCTTCTCCACGTGTGCAACCGTTGCACGAGGGTGTGCAAAATCGAACGACAATCAAAGACTGTCCCAGGGTGCTTTCAGAACCAGTTGGACCACAATGCGAAGGGCTTCCAGACAACCAAACGGCCCGTTGCTGCTGGGCCGATGCAAGCCAGGGCCACCCAACCAACCAAACGCGCCCCAAGTCTGGACCCGGCCGGGAGAGTGTACACGGCACGTCCCGATACTGACAGTGCCTAGCCTTGGCGCTCGCCATCGGTTCTTTCTCCTTGGCGACATCGACTCAGCAGGGGGCGCTGGTCCATATCCCTTCCGTCAGGTTGGCCGTCGCAAAACATCTGAAACTCAAACTCAAACTGCAACGCAATGGACCGATCACGACGCGACCGACAACGCTGGAGAACATTGCAGTTGGAACTCGGAGAATCTGGATAGTTGGCAGTGTGGCACGTACCATCTACTTCCTAGTTTGGTGGTGGTAGCGCATCGCTGAGGAGTAGGTATTGCGTGCGTGCATCGTCTTATGCTTTGTTAATTTGACCCTAGTTTTCTGAAAGAGAAGATTCGTGTAAACCTTCTCCGATCGGAGAGAGGAAGAAGGTCGTCATTTCGGTGTCAAGAGGGAAGCAGAGCAGATTTGGTGCACATTAGTACTAGTGCTTTCAGTTTTCAAAATATTTATAAATTATATATCTATATTTTAAAAAATCATCACATCTATTCCATTAATACATAAACATGACCTGAATACCCATATAAAGTTTTGGTAAAAATTGTATTGTATTTTGAGCTATAGGAAAAAACAAATTTTTAGCTACCTAAAGGGTAGATATTTGTCAGGAATTTATCTTTTTTATAGCTTAAAATACAATATATTTTTCTCCAAAATTTCTATGTACCTTCGAAATGTTTACATGTATTTGGGTATTTAATTTCAAAAAAATTAGAATCTAAAAAAATATATAATTTTAAAGAATCAGAAGCACTCGTGCTTATATGTCAAATGCACTTTTTGTGAAAGAGCTCCTTTTCCAGCCGGATGGAGCTCTCCATGTTCCACCTGGAAGAGCTTCACCGAAGCTTCGACGTTGGAAAATGAGTAATGAATTTCCAAATTGATGATGCTCGGCTCATGGAGGCTTACATTATCCATGCTCAGGTCATGGCTTATATGCATCCATTTTGCAAAAGAAAGAACAAGGTGGCCGATATGTATGTCGCAGGATGTGTTTAAGGAGATATAATAAAAACTGATAAGGTACCTTGGCTTTAATAGTTCATAACTTTTGGGGAAATGCATAGGAGCTCTTGGGTGCTACACACCTCCATATTTAGAATAATAAAAAAATTCAAAAAAGGTCTAAAAAATTCAAACATTTTTTAATACTTGTATAAAAAAATTCCCTATTGAATTACTTTCACTGTATTCTGGGTAAAAAAAAGGAAACTCGAAACGCTCCGTACTATTCACTATATATTCTTCATTTTTTTTTGTCCTAAAGATCATGGAAAGTATTTCTTTTTACAAACATTTTTTTACGAGTACAAATTGGATCGTCCTTGGTTTCCAGGAAGGTTTTATTTCTTTTTAAAATTACAGCTAGCTACCTCTATCTATAAATAGACGTCGGAGCTTTTCTAAATCTGAATCAGATTTAGACAAACATCAGATATCTATATCTATTTATAGACGGAGAAAGTATATTTTTGGGGTGTTTGGGGGTGTGTAGCACCCAAGAACCAAAATCTTATCTCATTTGAAAAGAAAAATATAGGCCATGGCATCGGTATTTGACTAAGGACGAGCGACAACCTGCAAAAGATGCTTGATTACAGGAGATAAGTGATGATGATCCGGACTTGACCTGGCAACCAAGGTAGGGGTGCAACAGCTATTTCCCTATCCGAGGAGAAGTCGCCGGGGAAGAAACGCTACAGTGGAGCGGATAGGCACGCACGGTTACCGACAGATTGCGGCTGTGCGCTGAAGCAAGACAGACATCTGAATCATGGATCCTAAAGTGGCTTGCCGGCATGCGAGAAGAAAAGATGGATCACCTGTCCTGACCCCAACCATGCACGCACGCACGCGCAGGTGCCATCTTTAACGTGTACCGCATCAACTGTGCTCGTCCTACCACAGCACATCTATCTTGCTGTCCTTCACCAGCTAAAATTCCACCCTAATCATGCCATAGAGAAGAAAAACACTCTCTCCTTTACCGATTGAAGTAGTCCTAGGAAATGTCACATGTCTGCATCAGCAGCACAGAAATAGAATCACTGTAATGTGCAGTGATTTGGCAAAAGTTGGTTAGGGGTAGCTCTTGTTGCTTTACCAGAAACTTGGAAATCTCATCTCACCCCTCAAATGCTAGGAATGGTGGAAGAAGATAAGCAACACCTGATCTGGACGCCGGCTCTATCCGGCGGTGGGCATCCAGATGGACCAGATCTGTTCGTGATAATGCAGCCAGCAAAGGTGAAAAGCATGGCCGAATGGGACTGCCACCTAACTTGCATAGCGCGGAAATTAAACGGCAGTGGGGAGAAAAAGGATAGTACTTCATGTAGCACGGCCGAAAGAATCATTTTTCTTCTTCATCTGATTTCATCGTCATCGTCAACTACATATACAATGTGACTGAAACCTTCCCACCCTTATCATACGGGCATATGCATACATATATGCGCGAAAGAAGAAGGTTGGAAACATAAAACCAAAAAAAAAACAAGAGAGAACAGAGAAAGAAACCTGTTTATCCTGTAAATGCTGCATCCTAGTCCTAAAACCACACGAACTGAATCATTCTTCTTCTTCCTTCATATTGGTTATTGACACCCCTCCATTGGTTGGTTGGTTTATACTGTGCAGTGATTTTTTTTCCTTCCTTCTGTCACGCCGTGCTCTCGAAGGTGACCCGGAGCTGCACCGGCCATGGCCGCTGTTGCGATGGCGCATTGGCGAGCCCCTGCAGCATCTTAATCACGTCCACCGTGTCGTCGAGGTAGTACTTGGCCATGCTGGGCTTCTTCCCGACCGTGCAGGCGAAAACCTCGCTGGTTGGAGGGAGCTTCACGCCATTGTTCGCCGGACACACGATGCTCTCGAACATGTCCTCGTCGGACCGGTCGTCTCCGATGCAGAGCACGAAATCGGGCGGCTTCCCGCTGCGCACCATGGATGACAGGATTCTCTCCACGACCACACCTTTGCTGATGCCCTGCACGACGCACATGGAGATATTTGTTGCATGTCAAACAATATTGATACTATTTTTAAGTGGTTGCGGGCAAATGACAAATGGAACTAGTTATCCAATTGAGACACAAGTCGCTCTTAGGTAGAATGGGACAAAGTTATAACGACCGGGTGTTCTTCCGGCGAATTTTCCTGTCCACACCGGGGAATGGCCCACGCGGATTCACAATCTGTTTCGTGGAGAAGATAGTAGATTGTTTGTTCCGGGCAATCAAGCATGTGGTGGTCTGGTGGGTGAGGACTGGATCGGATTGGATTGGATCAATCCTTATCCGTTGCCTTTAGTTGGACAGCTACGTTTGGTTGTTTAGGTGGTGTTCAACATGTTTTTGTACAAGTCTACAAGCCTAATTAATTAATTTTCTTTCATTTGACCGACTACGAGCAGCCGAATTAATTAAATCTTGAACTACAGGAACAGCCAGAGGGAAGCTTGCACGCGCTTACCTGAGGATTAACCTCCACGATGTGCTGGCCCCTCTTCACGACCACCGGCTCGTTCGCTAGCACGCTCTCCAGATGGTCAAGCAGCTCTTTAGCCTGGCATGAGCCAAAATCTGGATCTGCCTCATGGTGATGCCAAACTATTGCGCTTTCTTTATGCTCGATATATGAACCATCAGTTGCCTCTGTGTAGAGGCTCATCACAGGTTCAGCGGTCTTCTTCCAATCGAAGTCTGCTACCAAACCACAGGTCTCCCATGGAGAGTCCCTGCTCCACCTGCAATCGCCAAGAGTTAATGGACCAAATCACACTATTTGAAACTGAATGCATTCCTTCTTGTACTCTAAAACAACACTAGAACAGTCTGGCTAATTTCATGGACCAAATCACACTCTTCACCACCATCCTTTCTAAGTTTGTTATTGAAGCAAGAATGTCAGTTAGAAGCTAAATTCAGAGCTATATGCCCTAGCTTAGCATCTACTAGTAGATCTGTTGGTTGCTCATTATCTATCATAAAATATTTTCTCAAATGTACTGGGGTTCTAAAACCATTGCTTAGTTCACATGCTTTCTAAGATTTGATGCAAATCTAAAGCAGAGCAAAGCAACATTGTACCAAATCTAAAGCAGATGTTTCTAATAGTATCATAGCTTAGTTCACATGCCAAGTAGCTAGTGTCCAGAGATCTCACCTAGTGAAGTAGCCATGCTCGGCCGCGATTCCAAGCTTCTCACACGGCGCAAACCACTTGCTCAATTCATCTTTCCCCCGACCGCTGACAATGAACACCCTGTTCTTGGGGTCTTCGCAGAGACGATTCAACACAGAGATGACCTCGCCGCTGGGCGCCTTGTCAATTGAGCTCTCAGGCATCACGGTTCCGTCGTAGTCCAAGAGAATCAGCCGGTTGTCCGTCTTCCTGAACAAGGGCACAATGTGCTCGACGGAGAGCCGCCTGAAATTGGGGCCGAGCGCGACCACCTTGAAGCTCATCCCGAAGCCGATTCCCCAATGCCGGCGCGAGAAATGGTCCTTGCAGGCGCGCTGCAGGTCCTGGTCAAAGGACCTGGCCCAGTAGGCGACGTCGTGCGTGCTGACGTACTTGTAGTGCTTCTCGTGCCGCAGCCGCTGCTCGGCCTCGGACATGACGAGCGCGGAGTTCATGGCCTCGGCCACGGACTCGACGCTCCACGGGTTGACCCGGATGGCGCCGCTGAGGGACGGGGAGCAGCCGACGAACTCGGAGAGCACGATGACGCTCCGCTTGGGGGCGTTGCTCTCCTGCCGGCAGACGGTGTAGATGTAGGGTATCCGGTTGAGCCCGTCGCGGACGGCGCTGACGACGCAGCAGTCGGCGGCGGCGTAGTACGCGGCCTTCTCGTGGACGGAGACGGGGCGGTTGATCATGACGATCGGGGTGTAGCCGGGGGAGCCGAAGGTGGCGTTGACGCGGGCGCTGATGGCCCCCGCCTCCTCCTGCACCTCCTGCACGTCGCGGCCCTCGCTGCGGGCCGGGTTGACGATCTGCACGAGCACGGCGCGGCCGCGGAGCTCCGGGTGCTCGACGAGCAGCTGCTCCATCCCGAGGAACTTGAGCCCGATCCCCTTGAAGAGGTCGACGTCGTCGACGCCGACCATGAGGCGTTGGTTTCTGTAGGTGTTGGTGATCTGGCGCACGAGGTCGGCGGTTTCCGGGGCGGAGACGACGGAGCGGAGCTGGCCCATGTCGATCCCGACGGGGAGGATCTTGACGGTGACGGTGCGGCCGTAGTACTCGATCCCGATGTACCCCCGCTTGGACTGGTAGTCGAGGCCGAGGAGGCGGGAGCAGGCGGAGAGGAAGTGGCGCGCGTAGTCGAAGGTGTGGAAGCCGACGAGGTCGGCGTTGAGGAGCGCGCGGAGGAGGTCGTCGCGGACGGGGATGGTGCGGAAGATCTCGGAGGAGGGGAAGGGCGAGTGGAGGAAGAAGCCGAGCCTGGCGCGCGGGAAGCGCTTGCGGAGGAAGGTGGGGAGCGCGAGGAGGTGGTAGTCGTGGATCCAGACGAGGTCGTCGTCGGGGGCGAGGACCTCCGTGAGGCGGTCGGCGAAGGCGCGGTTCGCGGAGAGGAAGGAGTGGTAGAGGGCGCGGTCGAAGGGGAGGCCGCCGAGCGTGGAGGGGGTGAGCGGGAGCAGGTAGTGGAGGAGCGGCCACATGTAGTGCTTGCAGAAGCCGTGGTAGAAGCGGCGGTGGAGGTCGGGCGGGAGGTAGACGGGGAGGCAGGAGAAGGTGGTTAGGAGGTAGGTTGCGAGCTCGTCGGAGGCGGCGGAGGCGGCGGATTCCGGGAGGGTCCCGACGTGGAGGATTGGGGTGGAGGGGGGCAGGCCGGAGCGGAGCTGGTAGGCGACGGTGGTGGAGTCGACGGTCAAGGAGAGGCCGAAGGGCGCGGAGGGGTCGGGTGTGGCGCGGAGGGGGAGGCGGTGGGAGACGATGACGCGGCGGGGAGGGCCGGTGGGGGAGGGTGAGGCCGGGGAGGAGGGGGAGCCGGCGGCCATGACGCGCGGGAGGCGCAGCGGCGAGGGCGGCGGGAGAGGAGGAACCTCGTCGGCGAGGTCGAGGAGGTTGTGGCAGGAGAGCGACGGCATGGCGTTTGGTCCTCCTACCTGTGGGTGTTGCAGAGGGCGAGGAGGTGGGAATGGCGCATGAAGGAGAGAGTGGTACGAAAAGGAAGGAAATGGGAGGAGATGAGGCGGTTTGGCGGAAGGTTCTCTGGGGATAAGAACGGAGAGGTGGGAGGCGGGTCGGGGTATAAATACCACCGCCGGAGCTGAGCAGCCGGGTCGGGGTTGGATAGGTAGCTTGGACCAGGAGGGTGGATGGAGGTGGAAGAAGAGTAGAAGAGAAGAGGCACGAGGGTGGGGGCGGGGGGCTTATCCAGATCGGAAAAGATGGAGACGTGCCGGAACTGACGGTCCTATCCCCCGACGCGTGGGACGGCTAGATAGACGAGCGAGCGTCGTGGTCGTGTAACGGCTCTGCTGGGTTGGGTTTATCTATCCATCCGTGATCTATCCCTGACGTCGCTGCCTGCCTTGGCCGCTGCTGTTGTTGCACACGTATTCGCCTGCCAATGCCACCCTACGCACCGCGAAAACGGGAAGCAGCTACTCGTCTTTGCTGGGTGGGGTCCTATAAAAATTGTAATAATTCTCCGATACCTAATCCGTATTAATTATCTTCAATACAAATGTATCTACACATATTTTTGTTATGCTAGACTACAAATATAATAATAACAAGTAATATGAATCGAACAAAGAACTAACTATCTACTATAAAAATATGGGTTAGTTTTTGAAAAGTGTGTAGGCTACCCAATGGATGGATCACATAAATAGTTTCTCTCCAATTTAAAATAATTGCGCAAAAGTAAATACATCTACACGCTAAAATATGTCCAGATACATTCATCTTTAACAATTATCTAAAACCGGAGTAAGTATTATACTAAAAGTAAACTCATTTCTCTAAAATGATTGTAACAGGCAAAGTTAGTCTTTTTTACTAAATAAGATATAATAATGTTCCATTCTAAAAGTAGACCGGGGTTCATGTTTCAGCTCAATAGCAAGCTGGAGAATCTCCTATTGTGTCCCCGATAGGTCGTCCAGCAACAACATCCGACAAAACCATACTGGAGCGCCAGCCTATTTCTCGAAAAATTCTTAGGAAGTTCATAGATTTGATTAAAAAAATTAATTTAGATAACCTAAACTAAACCCCATATCTAGCCATACCGGTCGTAGGTGTTGTAGGCGAGCTCGTTAGCGACATCGTCGTCTCCGCCCTCATTGTCGTACAAGACATTGATGATGTCTAGGTTCTACGTTGTAGCATGCTCACCAGTGGTCGATGACATGATGTATGTCGACTAGGGCAAGGTGGTCACGAGTATGTTTAGGCCCTACTCCTTCTTTAGTGGCGACAGAGGGTTCTTCGATTTCTTGGGCCACCGTAAGGAAGACAACCCCGCGACGACCAGGGTGGCTCCTTCGCCACCTCTATCTTAATGTCCTAGAATCCTAAAAGACAATGCTGCTACATGCCACCATATAGTCTTGGAATTTGAGCCGAGCTAGATCGGCTTGTCACGTTACAACTCCTTTAACTAACAACTCCACAACCGAAACTTGGCGGGAATCGCAAAATTCGTGAGTCTCGGCATTTAGCACGATAAAACTGTCAAAGGAAACAATATACTTTGTCAAGACAATTGTTTCTAAACATTTGGAAATGTTCATTGCAATCATCGCCATGATAAATTATATTGTGACGTCATCAAGTAAGTAATATGTAATGATAAACTACAATAATCAGGAACAATTTTTCACATAGACAAAAAAAAATCATTGCTAAACGAGTACTCGGTAAACTCGGCTTCTTTATCTTAAACTTGTTTAAACACTAAAACTAAAATTTGATCTGGCGCATTTTATGCCAGTTCTAGTCGAGACGCAGTTAAGTTGCGAGCTACTTGTTTAAATCGCAACTCTCTAGTTTTAGTTCCAGGATCAACGTCTCGGTACTGCCTAAGAGCAAGTCCAGCAGGGACCTCAAAGCTCCCCCGATAGGAAATATAGGGGAGAAGGAGGGGGGAAAAGGTCTCCAGCAGGTCCCCTACAGCCACCCCCAGCAATCCGCTTCCCCTATCGAGACCCCCTTCTCCCCCTACACATCGGGGTGGTGGAGGCGTCCCCTATCCATCCTCCTGCCACCACGCGCTCCACAAGGTACGTAGTTGCCTTCTTCTCCTTCGATTCCACTTGAAATCGAGCGTGAATCGACCTCCACATCGGTCATGGTGGGGAACCATGGTGGGGAGAGGGGAGAGGAGAGGTTGGGGCGGTAGATCAGGTGGAGATAGAGCTCAAGGACGGTGGTGAAGGAGCATGGAGGGGCCGCTCTTCGCCGGCGGTTGAGGAGCAGGGCGCGGCCGCGCTTGTGGAGGGAGTGCTGGGGCTTGGGGGCCGTTGGTGAAGGAAGTCCACAGTGCTGTTGTAAACTAGTACTAGCATATTGATGCAGATTACTCTGATGATGTATTGATTGCAAATTTTGTTAATGTTTGCTATCAAATTGCTGTCTAATTTCTGTCAAAGTGATATAGGGGAGAAAACATAAGGAAGCTGCTGGAGATGCACATAATATAGGGAGAGAATCTTTATAGGGGAAGCCCCTACATGGAGATATAGGGAGAGAAAAATTGGGGACCTGCTGGACTTGCTCTAAGACAATGTTGCTGCTGCTCTTCCCCTGGGACGAGTGTGTCTCCTCCGATCCTTCACCTTTGGCTTAGGACGGCGAAGAGGGACCACGGTGCAAAACAGGAATACTTTTTAAACATAAGGCACAAAGTGCCCAGCTTTAAATTAATAAATCCCAAACGGCTGATGATACAAGAATGCTGAAAACAGCTTACAACATCCAAAACCACAGCAAACACAAGAAAAAACAAGAAACCCAGCTGAAGTCCTCGATGTCCTCAAGCGAGAACGAAGCACCCGGGAGCGACGGAGGTGAAGCGAGGTAGAAGCATCGAAAGCGAAGCAGCGGAGACCCGCCTGCCCCCAGATCCATCTGTCGCCTGGCAGTACTCCTCCATGGCCGGAGAGGGTCCCTACCCCCTCGTCCTGGCTCGAAAGGACGCCGAACCGCCGGCAATGGAAACGCTCCCTGATACGTCTCCAACGTATCGATAATTTCTTATGTTCCATGCTACTTTATTGATGATACCTACATGTTTTATGCACATTATATGTCATATTTATGCATTTTCTGGAACTAACCTATTAACAAGATGCCGAAGAGCCGTTCTGTCGTTTTCGCTGTTTTTGGTTTTCGAAATCCTAGTAAGGAAATATTCTCGGAATTGGACGAAATCTTCGCCCGTGGTCCTATTTTTGCACGGAGCTTCCGGAAGACCGAAGAGATAACGAAGTGGGGCCACGAGGTGGCCGGACCACGGGGCGGCGCGGCCCGGCCCCCGGCCGCGCGGCCCTGTCATCCGGGCCCCTCGTGAGCCCCCCCGACCTACCCTTCCGCCTACAAATAGCCTCCGTCGCGAAACCCCCGAGCACCGAGAGCCACGATACGGAAAACCTTCCGCAGACGCCGCCGCCGCGAATCCCATCTCGGGGGATTCGGGAGATCGCCTCCGGCACCCTCGTCGGAGAGGGGATTCATCTCCCGGAGGACTCTTCATCGCCATGATCGCCTCCGGAGTGATGAGTGAGTAGTTCACCCCTGGACTATGGGTCCATAGCAGTAGCTAGATGGTCGTCTTCTCCTTGTTGTGCTTCATTGTTGGATCTTGTGAGCTGCCTAACATGATCAAGATCATCTATATGTAATTCTATATGTTGTGTTTGTCGGGATCCGATGGATAGAGAATACTATGTTATGGTGATTATCAATCTATTGTTTATGTGTTGTTTATGATCTTGCATGCTCTCCGTTATTAGTAGAGGCTCTGGCCAAGTTTGTACTCTTAACTCCAAGAGGGAGTATTTATGCTCGATAGTGGGTTCATGCCTTCATTGACACCGGGACAAGTGATGGAAAGTTCTAAGGTTGTGATGTGCTGTTGCCACTAGGGATAAAACATTGATTCTATGTCTAAGGATGTAGTTGTCGATTACATTACGCACCATACTTAATGCAATTGTCCGTTGCTTAGCAACTTAATACCGAATGGGGTTCGGATGATAACCTCGAAGGTGGACTTTTTAGGCATAGATGCAGTTGGATGGCGGTCTATGTACTTTGTCGTAATGCCCAATTAAATCTCACTATATTTATCATATCATGTACATGCATTGTTATGCCCTTCTCTATTTGTCAATTGCCCGACCGTAATTTGTTCACCCAACATGCTTTTATCTTACGGGAGAGACACCTCTAGTGAACTGTGGACCCCGGTCCTATTCTTTACATAGCATACAATCTACTGCAATTGTGTTTTACTGTTTTCTTTGCAAACATCTTCCACTCGATACGTTTAATCCTTTGTTACAGCAAGCCGGTGAGATTGACAACCTCACTGTTTTGTTGGGGCAAAGTACTTTGGTTTTGTTGTGCAGATTCCACGTTGGCGCCGGAATCCCTGTTGTTGCGCCGCATCACATTTCGCCACCATCAACCTTCAACGTGCTTCTTGGCTCCTCCTGGTTCGATTAAACCTTGGTTTCTTTCTGAGGGAAAACTTGCCACAGTGCGCATCATACCTTCCTCTTGGGGTTCCCAACGGACGTGTACATCTACGCGCATCAAGCCTGTTTTCTGGCGCCGTTGCCGGGGAGATCAAGACACGCTGCAAGGGGAGTCTCCACTTCTCAATCTCTTTACTTTGTTTTTGTCTTGCTTTATTTTATTTACTACTTTGTTTGCTGCACTAAATCAAAACACAAAAAAATTAGTTGCTAGTTTTACTTTATTTACTGTCTTGCTCTCTATATCAAAAACACAAAAAAAATAGTTACTTGTCTTTACTTTATTCGCCTTGTTTACTTTTTGCTTATTGCATCATGTTTCCTTTTAATTTTACCACAAAAGACATACCGGTAGGACGTGGGTCCATAGTTGGGAGAAATAATATAGAAGAATTTTTCAATCATGTTAGTATTACTCGAAGATTTTGAAGATAGACACTTGGTAGAACTTGCCCCTACCTATGAAATTGCTGCTGCTCGCTTTAGTTCGCATGTTGGAAACTAAATTTGTTAATCTCAATCCTATAATCCAACACATGTTTCTTACACTTGGTGATATGGAAGAAGGGGAAAAGAAAGATTTTGTTTTAGAAACCCTTCTTAGAGAATTTGGTGGTCTAGCAAGAGAGGCTAGAAAGGTTTTTGCTAAATTTAATATGCTAGGTTCTCATACCAATTTTATTGGTCTCCTTGAAAAAATGGACATGGATAGAATAAGGTACACTAATAATATTAATGATGGTGGGGAGATCAAAGCACCAATACCATGTAAACTCCTAGCTATGAATGATGCACTAGAAAATAACTATGCTTGGCTTGTTCCCGAAAATTTGTTCGATGAGAGTAGCAAGCCTAAGACTAATGAAAAGGGAGACGCTAAAACTTATATATCAAATATACTATGCTTGGTTGAGAAAACTCCCAACACCCCTGGTAATGATGTTGATGCTTCATCTCTCGATGTTACTTGATTTGCACTTTCTGCGCCTAGCTGAAAGGCGTTAAAGAAAAGCGCTTATGGGAGACAACCCATGTTTTTACTACAGCAATTTTTTGTTTTGTTGAGTCTTGGAAGTTGTTTACTACTGTAGCAACCTCTCCTTATCATGTTTTTGTGCTAAGTAAAGTTTCTATGTCAAAGTTGATGTTATATGTGGGATCGCTGCGCAGAAACAGCATTGCTGTCTATCACGAATCTGGGCACAGGCCTCTGTAGAAAATTCGAAAAAATCTGCCAATTTACGAGCGTGATCCTCAGATATGTACGCAACTTTCATTAGTTTTGAGTTTTTCCATTTGAGCAAGTCTGGTGCCAGCTTTAAATTCGTCTTTACGGACTGTTCTGTTTTTGACAGATTCTGCCTTTTATTTCGCATTGCCTCTTTTGCTATGTTGGATTCATTTCTTTGATCCATTAATGTCCAGTAGCTTTATGCAATGTCCAGAAGTGTAAAGAATGTTTGTGTCACCTCTGAATGTGTGAATTATTAATTGTGCACTAACCCTCTAATGAGTTTGCTTGAAGTTTGGTGTGAAGGAAGTTTTCAAGGGTCAAGAGAGGAGAATGATATACTATGATCAAGAGGAGTGAAAGCTCTAAGCTTGGGGATGCCCCCGTGGTTCACCCCTGCATATTTTAAGAAGACTCAAGCGTCTAAGCTTGGGGATGCCCAAGGCATCCCCTTCTTCATCGACAACATCATCGTGTTCCTCCCCCGAAACTATATTTTTATTCAGTCACATCTTGTGTTCTTTACTTGGAGCGTCGGTTTGTTTTTGTTTTTGTTTTTGTTTGAATAAAATGGATCCTAGCATTCACTTTGTGGGAGAGAGACACGCTCCGCTGTTGCATATGGACAAATATGTCCTTAGGCTTTACTCATAATGTTCAAGGCGAAGTTTCTTCTTCGTTAAATTGTTATATGGTTGGAATTGGAAAATGCTACATGTAGTAATTCTAAAATGTCTTGGATAATGTGATACTTGGCAATTGTTGTGCTCATGTTTAAGCTCTTGCATCATATACTTTGCACCCATTAATGAAGAAATACATAGAGCTTGCTAAAATTTGATTTGCATATTTGGTCTCTCTAAGGTCTAGATAATATCCAGTATTGAGTTTTGAACAACAAGGAAGACGGTGTAGAGTCTTATAATGTTTACAATATGTCTTTTATGTGAGTTTTGCTGCACCGGTTCATCCTTGAGTTTGCTTCAAATAACCTTGCTAGCCTAAACCTTGTATCGAGAGGGAATACTTCTCATGCATCCAAAATCCTTGAGCCAACCACTATGCCATTTGTGTCCACCATACCTACCTACTACATGGTATTTCTCCGCCATTCCAAAGTAAATTGCTTGAGTGCTACCTTTAAAATTCCATCATTCACCTTTGCAATATATAGCTCATGGGACAAAATAGCCTTAAAAACTATCGTAGTATTGAATATGTACTTATGCACTTTATCTTTTATTAAGTTGCTTGTTGTGCGATAACCATGCTTCGGGGAACGCCATCAACTATTGTTGAATATCATGTGAGTTGCTATGCATGTCCGTCTTGTCCGAAGGATCTATCATTTTAGTGGTTGGAGCATGCAAAATTGTTAGAGAAGAACATTGGGCCGCTAACTAAAGCCATGAACCATGGTGGAAGTTTCAGTTTTGGACATATATCCTCAATCTCATATGAGAATAATAATCATTGCTACATGCTTATGCATTTAAGAGGAGTCCATTATCTCGTTGTCCATGTTGTCCCGGTATGGATGTCTAAGTTGAGAATAATCAAAAGCGAGAAATCAAAAATGCGAGCATTCTCCTTAGACCTTTGTACAGGCGGCATGGAGGTACCCCTTGTGACACTTGGTTGAAACATGGCATGCAAAGATCCGGTAGTCCAAGCTAAGTAGGACGAGGTGCGGGCACTATTAGTATACTATGCATGAGGCTTGCAACTTGTAAGATATAATTTACATAACTCATATGCTTTATTACTACCGTTGACAAAATTGTTTCATGTTTTCAAAATAAAAGCTCTAGCACAAATACAAGCAATCGATGCTTTCCTCTTTGAAGGACCATTCTTTTACTTTTATTGTTGAGTCAGCTTACCTATCTTCCTCCACCTTAAGAAGCAAACACTTGTGTGAACTGTGCATTGATTCCTACATACTTGCATATTGCACTTGTTATATTACTTTATGTTGACAATATCCATGAGATATACATGTTATAAGTTGAAAGCAACCGCTGAAACTTAATCTTCCTTTGTGTTGCTTCAACACCTTTACTTTGATTTATTGCTTTATGAGTTAACTCTTATGCAAGACTTATTGATGCTTGTCTTGAAGTACTATTCATGAAAAGTCTTTGCTATATGATTCACTTGTTTACTCATGTCATTACCTTTGTTTTGATCGCTGCATTCATTACATATGTTTACAAATAGTATGATCAAGATTATGATGGCATGTCACTTCAGAAATTATCTTTGTTATCGTTTTACTCGCTCGGAACGAGCAGTAACTAAGCTTGGGGATGCTGATACGTCTCCAACGTATCGATAATTTCTTATGTTCCATGCTACTTTATTGATGATACCTACATGTTTTATGCACATTATATGTCATATTTATGCATTTTCTCGGAACTAACCTATTAACAAGATGCCGAAGAGCCGACTTGTCGTTTTCTCGCTGTTTTTGGTTTCGAAATCCTAGTAAGGAAATATTCTCGAATTGGCCGAAATCTTCGCCCAGGGTCCTATTTTTGCACGGAGCTTCCAGAAGACCGAAGAGATAACGAAGTGGGGCCACGAGGTGGCCAGACCACAGGGCGGCGCGGCCTGGCCCCTGGCCGCGCGGCCCTGTCATCTGGGCCCCTCGTGAGCCCCCCTGACCTACCCTTCCGCCTACAAATAGCCTCCGTCGCGAAACCCCCAGTACCGAGAGCCACGATACGGAAAACCTTCCACAGACGCCGCCGCCGCGAATCCCATCTCGGGGATTCAGGAGATCGCCTCCGGCACCCTCGCCGGAGAGGGGATTCATCTCCCGGAGGACTCTTCATCGCCATGATCGCCTCCGGAGTGATGAGTGAGTAGTTCACCCCGGACTATGGGTCCATAGCAGTAGCTAGATGGTCGTCTTCTCCTTGTTGTGCTTCATTGTTGGATCTTGTGAGCTGCCTAACATGATCAAGATCATCTATATGTAATTCTATATGTTGTGTTTGTCGGGATCCGATGGATAGAGAATACTATGTTATGGTGATTATCAATCTATTGTTTATGTGTTGTTTATGATCTTGCATGCTCTCCGTTATTAGTAGAGGCTCTGGCCAAGTTTGTACTCTTAACTCCAAGAGGGAGTATTTATGCTCGATAGTGGGTTCATGCCTTCATTGACACCGGGACGAGTGACGGAAAGTTCTAAGGTTGTGATGTGCTGTTGCCACTAGGGATAAAACATTGATTCTATGTCTAAGGATGTAGTTGTCGATTACATTACGCACCATACTTAATGCAATTGTCTCGTTGCTTAGCAACTTAATACCGAATGGGGTTCGGATGATAACCTCGAAGGTGGACTTTTTAGGCATAGATGCAGTTGGATGGCGGTCTATGTACTTTGTCGTAATGCCCAATTAAATCTCACTATATTTATCATATCATGTACATGCATTGTTATGCCCTTCTCTATTTGTCAATTGCCCGACTGTAATTTGTTCACCCAACATGCTTTTATCTTACGGGAGAGACACCTCTAGTGAACTGTGGACCCCGGTCCTATTCTTTACATAGCATACAATCTACTGCAATTGTGTTTTACTCTTTTCTTTGCAAACATCTTCCACTCGATACGTTTAATCCTTTGTTACAGCAAGCCGGTGAGATTGACAACCTCACCGTTTCGTTGGGGCAAAGTACTTTGGTTTTGTTGTGCAGATTCCACGTTGGCGCCGGAATCCCTGTTGTTGCGCCGCATCACATTTCGCCACCATCAACCTTCAACGTGCTTCTTGGCTCCTCCTGGTTCGATTAAACCTTGGTTTCTTTCTGAGGGAAAACTTGCCACTGTGCGCATCATACCTTCCTCTTGGGGTTCCCAACGGGCGTGTACATCTACGCGCATCACTCCCCTTGAGCAGAGCACATAGCAGGAACCGAGCCTAAACCTGGGGCTGGAACAGAGCCCCAAAACTCGCCGCACGAGCTCACCTTGCGAAGCCAGCCCGCCAAGGGTTCACCCACGCAGAGCCGAAGCCGCGGACTTGGTCGTTGATGTAGAAGGACAATGTCCCCGAGCAACACCGCCACCACCCAACTGCACGAAGGCAACATCCGCGCACCCCGAAAGGTCCCAACAGCAGCGCCTCCAAGGAGGACACGACGCCCGTGGCGCCGCCGCCGCCCAACAAAGTTAGGGTTTTCACCCCGGGAGCGCAACAGGGGTGGGGTGAAGGGAAGGGAGTACCTCGATGGCGCCACCAAGGAGGAAAACGGCGCCACTCGGGCGTCGCCGCCGTCGCAGCCAAGACCGGCAAAAAGGATTTCTCCCGGACTCCACTTCCAGCCACCAGCACCACCTCCAGCCATGGAACCGGCGGCACAAGGCCCTCGAGTTCCAGATCTGGCATGGTGGGATGCGCCTAAGAGAGGCTGAGAGGATACTTCAGATCTGGTGCCGCCAGCCACTAGAGCAGCCCCGCGCCACGACTGCCGTCCGCCGGAACCTCGCCGCCCACGCGGCCGAGATGCCGGACCGCATCCGCGCCCACCGCTCGCCGTCGAAGCCGGTGGAGCCTCACCGAGCAATGCCGCCGCCTCGCAGTCCCGAGCCCCCACCGAGGGAGCCGCCGGACCAACTCGTCCGCGCCAGCCGCCGAGCCAGAGGTCGGCCGTTGGAGATGAGAGCCCGTCGCGCCGCCTCCTTGGTCATGGCGAGCCCGCCGCGGAGATCCTCCACCTAGCCACCGCGGGGGGAGCCGAGGGCTCAGATCCCCACCGCCCCCTTCACCGGCGTTGCGGGCTTAGCCCGGCAGCGCCTCTGGGAGCGGCGGAGAGGGGAGGGAGGAGGGGAGGGGGGCGGCGGCGCGCTTTAGGGTTTCGCCACCCCGGTCGCCAGGAGGGGGCGACGCGAGGAGGAGAAGGGGACCTCTCGATAGGAAAACTTCCCGTGAAAAAAAAACAGGAATACTGGAGGACGACGAGCCACGGAGGCGAGCCCTTGAAGCGGCCATGCGCGCGGTCGAGTTGGATCATGACGTTTGGCAGCGTGTGGCTGACATCAGATCCCCACCACTCTTTTGACTTTGAGTCGGCAACATATGTGAAACCCGCACAACAGTCACCGAAGTCATTGATCAATGACACGTTTCCTACCACTTCATGTACGAGCATTTCGTGATTCTCATGTTCATGTCAACAGTACCAAATTACTCATGCAGCACTTGTCAGCATAAGGAAGCTTTTTTTTTTCTCTATCGTATGAGGCCAAATGTAAGTATCAGAATGAGATTCTGTCAAATTCATTCACAACTTTGCAAGTTGAAGTGGGAGGAAACATGCCGCTAACCTACCCGGCCGTGTTTTGATACAGCACAGGTTGAGGTAGGAGTATGAATGTATGATACATCACGTGCGCGCCTGGGTCACTGCACATGCCCAAATGAAAACTGTTGTTCCTCCACTTCTGCACGTCCTTCGCCCCTCCCCGATCAACTGCCCGCACGGCAAGGTCAACTCCCGGTCACCGGTGATAGGATAAGCTCCCATCATAATCCAGGCTGGAACGTAGGGCAAAGCCCGCAGCAGCCCAACCTCAATCGACCACGCAAGTGCGACGCCCACGTGGCCCAGTCTCTGGGCCAGCTGCTGGGCCACGGGCCCCGGCTGCTGGCTGCGCTCTCGCGACGCGCCTCGTGCTCGTGCTGCCGACCTCCACAAGCTAGATATAAGCACTCTCAAAAAAAAAAAGATAGATAAGCTCTCACCGGTTTCTTCTGAACTGAAATTAGAGGCGTGTTTGGTTTTGGCGCATTTTTAAAGTGGACTATAGTTTCGAGAAAAATCATTTTAAAGGGAAAATCAAGCTATTCTTTGTTGTCTGGACGGAGTTATGCCAAGGGAAACATTTGAAAGTTGCGCCGAGACTTATTCTTGGCTCTGGTTTGAAATAGTTTTTCCGCAGGAGAGTTAAAATTGAGCACCTTAGTAGGGAACACACTACTAAGAAACATGGTAGTAAGAAAGCCTTCATCCTAAAAAAATTAATCCGTAGAAGCAACGGTAAGGAAGTTGAGTCCAACGTCAACAACATGACGATGCTTTATCTCGGCCGAACTATTTTGTTGGTGAATATGTGGACATGACACACTTTGCCTGATGTCCACATTCTGGAAAAAGAAACATGGACTTTTTCGTATTCATCACCTAATCGCTTGCATTGTAAGGATTTTACGATAAAATTTAAGTTTAACAAGTTGCTGGATATTAAAAAAGACCTGATATACATCAGACTGCTTTAAGCGAATAGAGCCATGTGAATCTACTATAATCATCAATAAAGTTTACATAATATAAATGATTACCAACAGAAACACGAGAAACGGTAGTAGTACCCAGAGTGTACACACTAGTGAAAATAGGATAGGGCAACTGATGTCATCTTCCCGGTGGGCAGGGCCGGCTCTATCTTTTGTGTGGCCCTTGGGCGAGGTGGTGAAAGAGGCCCCTAAGACTACTGCTAATCTTTATTTGCACTTGCTATGCTAGCCCTTTGATGGTATTCTCCACAATTTGGTTTAGCTAGTTTTTTTCTAATCAATATGCAATCAACATAACAATACATTTATTTTAGACTGGTCTTAGTGTTTTCTTATATTAACTTAAGAAATTATTGAAAATTTTAGATTCTCTTTAGTAAGATCATGCATCATTTGAGAATAATCCTAGACAAGAAGGATTCTTCAATGTTACATGATTACCCATACATACTTCTTTGTTGGGAATTTAATTCTAGCTAGAGGAGACTGGTAATGATTTTCTTGGGATGAAACAAAGCATCGCAGTTTGTAACTTCACAATTTATATGAAATGTCTCATTCAGTGCTATAGAACCATCCTGAATTTATTGTGTCAAAAAAAAAAGATGACCATTCATTTATAGGAAGAATATACAAGAAGATTCATCATTTCAAGGAGAAGTAAGCAGTTCGTTTAGTTTGAATAAATTGTAGTCCATTCCCACTAGACGGATCCATCCGACCATGAAGAATAGCGATCCCTCTCTTGTGCGGCTTCTGGGAGACGAACCGATGGCGAGGAACGTGCTGCAGACTTCGTTGTCCATGGTCTCGTTCGTTTCCTTCTCTGGCCTCGTTTCTCGAATCTGCTCCCGCTAGGCCTTTGGCCCTTTTCCAGAAACAATTTCCAGCAGAACGATATAGGAATGAAGAGAGATGCTTCGATGGGGGCCCCACCCAGGCGGTGGCCCACGGACGTTGCCCATGGTCGCCTAGGGCCAGAGCCGGCCCTGCCGGTGGGCCACACAACTGGCCCTTCAGCAGACCGAGACCTAGCCTGCTCGTCCACCAACTCCCGAGCGGTGGAGTAGCGCATCATCGTCTTGAGCAACAGCGCCGACTTCGGTAACAGAGACCACTCCCTATGGCTTTGCGTCCCGCGCGTGCGGCCTATTCCGACCTCCGAGTGGAGCCGGTGACCATCGTCGCCCAAACGAGCAAAACGAGGGTTGTTGCCACCTGAGAGCAAAGGTTGATATGCACCAGTGCCGGAGAGAGCCCCCCTCCCCCAGCTCCTTTGCCAGCGCGATATAGCCATCCAATGTGACCTGCCCTGACGATCTTCTAGGAGATTAATCTTGCAACGAGGAGGGCTCCTCCTACCCAACCTCTGAGGTCCGCCGCCCCTAAGACGGACGTTTGAGGAGGAGCGAGGCCCCTCCACCTCTCGTGTGGCATCCCTGGGCGGCGGCGGCGTAGGTCTGGCCAGGGAAGTAGCCGCCGCCTCCTCGCAAGTTGAATGTCAAGAGCCCGTCTCAAAGACACTACACGAATCGTTATTCATCATACCCCCAAATGATTTTTATCTCGCAACCATTTCCAGCCCATTTATTTCAACAGAGACATCATGTACGTGTTGTAAAATAATTCTGTAGAACTTGGTCTACAAATTAACCCACATGCATGGATCAACTTCAGCAGCAACTGACACGTGACATGTTTCACAGTTTATAACTTAGAAGACAACTAAATCTTATATTTATCTCGTATACACACGTGTGAGATGCTAGAGTTAATCGGGTGAGAAATTTATGGGCCTCCGCTCAGGCTTGGGTCACTATCCATCCATCTTCCCCCTCCCCGTCTCCCATCAACTACGCGCAGGGCATGGTGAAGTGCCGGTGACCCGTGACATGATAAAGCTCCCAGCACACTCCAGGCTGGAAGGCAGGGCAAGACCCGCAGCCCAACCAAGATCGGCCAGTCAAGTGTGGCGCTCACGTGGCCAGTCTCCGGGTCAGTCACTGGCACGCGGGGCCAGGCTGCTGGCAGTGCTCCACCGCCGTGCCACGCGTGAGGCGGCGCTAGGGTCGTCGGCGCGCCTTGCCGACCTCGGCAACCTAGATAGATAGGCAGGCTCTCACCGGTTTCTGAACTGAAACGAGGCGCGTGGTTCAGAGATTTGGCATGGCGTCCAGACATTTCTGGCACTACTTTGCGTGTCGCGAAAACTTGCGCTAAATATCCGTCATCGTCCGATCTATGGCCTAGTACCAACCAGAGATTATGTTATCGGATCTACCCCGTCACATGAATCACGACCATTCTGGGGTGCAGGTGCAGACGTGCTGTACTATTTAAACAGATTTAGTTAGGAGATGAATTATGTTTGCCACTGACGCGCGCGCAGTAGTTTCGCGTGTGCGGATGGTGGTAGAAACGTGCGTAGCAAGACACATAAATACGGTACGTAGAGCAGCGAAGGTCAACCAAGCGCGTGGCGTGGGACAGATGTCACCCGCATACGCACGGTGGACAGCAGCAGTTCACGGCGGGCGAACGAACCCCGGCGTGCGACGCGGTCGCGGCGTGTTGATTGATCGAGCGACCCTTTATTACTCTCCGGTGGTACGCGTCACGTAGGAATAGAACGGGCAACTGCCACCCACCGGAACCCGAGGCGCTATCCATTGTCGGGCGGGCTCCCTCAACATACCTCGGATGCACCACACGTCACCGTCGTAGCGGACTGACGTGAGCGGTGAGCTCCGTCCCCCCGCCCGTCGCCCGGCGTGGGACAACCGATCGACGGACTGATGGCGACCCCGGCGGCCCAGGGCTCACCGCGCGCCCATAATTCTGGTTCACCCATGCACGTTGGCAATAATCCTAGCACTGGATGGAACTGGTTCTCGAGGTGGTTGCTAAAATATCTCCCGCGTCCATTCTGCAGGTGACACGTCAGTCCGTAAGAAAATTTCTGTAAAAGTCTCCCCGTAGATGTAGCATTATATTACTGCTGCCCAGGCGTCGCGGACACAGCAGATCAACTTTTTTCCATCATTATGTTCTTCCCGCCATATCCAACGAAAGCCCGCAAACAAATAGATTATACCGGTTACTGTTTTCAGCACGGGCTTGCAATGCCCAACGGCCAACACTCCGACGGCCACTCGTAAATGGACCTTTGCGGTTGATTCTGTCTGTTTGACCCTAAATTTTGGTTGGCTCTTCGGTTAGCTGACACATCCGTGCTTGTCCTCCCTTCATCTTCCTGGACCCATTCATCAGCGGTCGAGGGAGGGGAATGTATGTGGGTCCACACATCGCACCCATCCGAGCGTCCTTCCTAACGTGGATCTGCTGCACTAGTTGACGGGTGACGACATGCCGGCAAGAGTGTCGGGGGGAAGACCCCGGGTAGGGCAATGGACGCGGAGCGGCCGGCTTGAGGTCGGCCGGCTCGCGGCAAAGGCCGGCTGAGGAGCAGCCGGCCGGAGCCGTGGCCGGCTGCCTCGGAGCCGGCTGGCTCTAAGTCCTAGTCGGTCCAGCTGCGGCCTTCAACGTCGTAGCCGGGCCGGCTTCTACAAGCCATATCCGACGGGGTCCGTACCTCGGACCGACTCGAGGCCGGCGAGTCTTGCCCCGGAAGGAACCGGGTAGGTGAGCCGGGTTCAAAGGTCCACGCCGACCTCATCTCCCGTAAAGTACGGGCACCGTAGAGCAGACAGTGCCACGCGCCGGACAGAGCCATCATGGCGTACGTCGAGCCGTACGCGCTACGCAGCATGATGACGACAACGACAGCACCTCCACGTCGCCGACCGGAGCGAGGCGGATGGGACGTGCCACTACGCTCAACGGCTCCCTGGCGTCAGCACCTCGGGAAGGGACGGGAGCCGAAGCCGGCCCATGCTGTCCACTAGACTCTATGGACTTATATGTAAAGTGCCGGTGCCTATATAAGCCGGGCTACCCCCCTCGTGCGGGGGACGATCGATCAGTTGCCATTCACTAGTCTTAGAGCTGCCCTAAGAGAGAGACCTTCGTCCACCTCAGAGCAGCCGGACACAGCTCAAGGAGCACCATTGTACTGTGTTACACATCATATACACTCATAGCAGGAGTAGAGGTGTTACCTCCATCGGAGGGCCTCGAACCTGGGTACGTCGCCGTGTCGCTCGTGCCCATACCCGCTTCCGGATACCACCGTGAGACCACTAGGAACCACCTCGATTAGCCACCCTATGGCATATGTCATGACGATACCACGACATTTGGCGCCCACCGTGGGGCCTTCAGCGTCCGCGGCCGGTGTCTCCATCCGGACGGGCCTCACCACCACCACCGGCGAGAGGGTCGCTTCAGGCTTGGTCTGGAGATTCGGCTTCCTCGACTGCGTCGCGCAACAACGCCGGCTGCTTCGCCGACCGGCCATTCCTCGCCGGCGGCAACATCATCAGCCTTCGGCGGCTTCGACGTCTACGTCGCCACCGTCGCACCACCGCGCTACCCGCGTGAGATCGTGCGCTGCGCAAGCCCTCCCCCTGGAGCCGGCGCCAGCCTCACCACCACCGGCCCTTGCATCATGCAGGAGGTCATGGCCACCGGCGAAGACGCCGGAGGCAAGTCCACGCGCATCCGTGGGCCAGTGCTGGAGCGCGAAGCCGCTGCCGGCGCATCCGCCTCGGGCGCAAAGGCGCCGCCACCACCATCCCGGCTGGACGAAGTCCGGGCCAAGCTGAGCACTCCGCTCACGCCTGGTGCCGACCCCACCACCATCGAGAAGGACCTGGAGGAGCACCGCCAGCTCCTCCTCAAGCAAACGGAGAGCTGGCTGCCGCAAAGCGCCGGTGGGAGATCTCCCGGCCGCGAGTTCAACCGCGCCCACGGCCTCACGCCCGCCGGCGACAACCCGAGCCGAGCCGGCCAGATCCGCCGCAGAGGAGGCGGCCCGGGCGCGAGATCGCCCGGGACGGCGCAGCATCGCCGGCTCCGTCTACGGAGCTACCCATCTACAACACCCCCGACAAGAACATGCTCGCGGCCGAAGCTGCCGCGGAAGAGCTGCACCGCCTCGAAGGCGCAGAGTTACGCCGCCAAACCGAGCGGGTGACCGAGGCTGCCGAAGGCGGCCAACCGCCTGACCAAGGACCCCAGGTACGCCCATGCCCCCAGAGCTTCTCACGCTCATGGCGCTGCAGGCAAGGACCGAGACGGTCCGAGGGACACGGCCGAGTCCACCTCGCCCGCACCAAGCCGGCGAGCCGACAGCCGGAACACCCACGCGAGTTCCGGCCGCACAAACCGGCCGCCCGGCGGCAACGGCCGGCCGCAGCCGGCCATCTTCAAGCCGGCACGACGACGAGGAGTACGAGTACGAAAGGCCATCCACCATCAAGCATCGCGCGGCTCCGAGGCCGGCGGCCGGCCGCCAGCCCGGCCCGCTCCCGGCTGGGCCCGCGCGTCGAGCCAGCAGACGCCAGAGATCGCCTCGACCGGCTGGTCGAATCCCGCATCGCGGAGGAAGAAGGGCCAGCCGGCCCCAAGTGCTTCGGGCCACGGATCATCAACGAGCCCATGATTGACGGCTTCCAGCTCCCCCGCGACACGCCCAAGTACGACGGCACGGCCAAGCCGGAGGACTGGCTGCAGGACTACTCCACTGCAGTCGGCATCGGCAAGGGCAACAAGCGCTGGGCCGTGCGCTACTCCCCCCTCATGCTGCTCGGCTCCGCCCGCACCTGGCTCGAACAACCTGCCGGCCGGCAGCATCAACGGCTGGCTCGACTTCGAGGCGGCTTTCATCAGCAACTTCACCGGCACCTACCGCCGGCCGGGTCGCCCCCAACAGCTTGAGATGTGCAAGCGGGCGCGGACGAGACGGACCGTGCATACCCGACGCGCCGGTGCGAGATGCGCAACTCCTCGCGAGGGAGTGCACGAGATCCAGGCAGTCGGCTTCTTCATGGCCGGCTGCCGGCCAAACACCATGCCGTGGCACAAGCTGCGCCGCGGTGACCCCAAGACGATGGCTGCCTTGATGGCCATCGCAGACAAGTATGCGCTGGCTGAAGGAACCAGCAGCACTCCGGCTGAGATTTCGCCGGCTCCATCCAGGCGGGACAACAACAAGCCGGCCGAGGCCGGCCACCATGGCAGCCGGCGGGACAACTACCGCGGCAAGAGGCACAGCGACCAGCCGGACCGCCGGTACGGCTCGGCCCACGTAGCAGCCGTGTCAGACCACGCGGCGGCTGGCGGAAGCCGGCGCCAGAAGCAGACGGACCGGCCCTGGAAGCCGAAGTACACCTTCGAGCAGATGCTCGACTCGCCGTGCAAGTACCACAGCGGCAAGAACCCCTCCAACCACTCCACCCGCGACTGCCACTTCATGAAGCGGCTGACGAGTGGCGAGCCCCTTCCGCCTCCACCCCCACCTCCACCAGCCGGCGGGTCGGGTGGCCAAGCCGGCGCAGAAGCCAACAACCTCGAGCACCACGAGGCTAACCAAGTGCACCATGGCGGCCGGTACCTGGCTGAGGATGCCACGTACATCATCTTCACCACCGAGCCCGAGGACAAGACGAGCCAGCAGCGCCGTTCCCTCGAAGTCAACGCGGTCATGCCGCCGGTCCCCCGAGCACCTAAACTGGTCAGAGCAGGCCATCACTTTTGATCGCCGCGACACACCGGCTGTCCTGCCAAAGCCGGGCAGCTACGCCATGGTCCTCGACCCCACCCTCGGCACAACCCGGCGCAGCGTGCGCTTCTCGCGTGTCCTCATCGACGGGGCAGCAGCATCAACATCCTCTACCGCGACACCGCCCGCAAGTTGGGCATCCAGGAGGCCGAGTTGCGCCCCACCCCCACCGTCTTCCATGGCATCGTGCCAGGCCACCGCTGCCAGCCGATTGGCCGGATCACCCTGGAGGTCATGTTCGGCAAGCCGGACAACTTCCGCACGGAGAACGTCGAGTTCGAGGTGGTGGACCTCGTGAGTCCCTACCACGCGCTCCTCGGGCAGGCCGGCCCCGACCAAGTTCATGGCGGTGCCCCACTATGGGTACCCGAAGATGAAGCTACCCGGCCCTAAAGGGGTCATCACCGTAGCCGGCGACTACCGCCGCTCCATGGACTGCGCCACGCGAGCTCCAAGATGGCCCGGACGCTGGTCATCGCCACCGAGAAGCAGCTCATCCACGACGCCGTTGCCTTGGCTAAGGCCGCGCGAGCGGACATGCCGGCCGTGGGCAACCCGGCTGGGACGACTCACTTCCAGCCGGCCGACAACACCAAGAGGATCCTGCTCGACCCGGCCCAGCCGGACAAGTACGTCACCATCGGTGCCGGCTTGAGCAGCAAATAGGAAAGCGAGCTCACCAGCTTCCTCCGTGAGAATCGGGACATCTTCGCATGGTCTCCAAGGGACATGCCGGGTGTACCGAGGGAGTTGGCTGAGCACCACCTCCACGTCGGGCCCGAAGCCAAGCCGGTGAAGCAGCCTCTCAGGCGCTTCGCCGAAGAACGAAGGAAGGCCATCGGTGAAGAAATTGCCCGGCTCCTAGCTGCCGGCTTCATCATGGAAGTGCTGCACCCGGACTGGCTAGCGAACCCAGTCCTGGTTTTGAAGAAGAACGGCTCCTGGCGCATGTGTATCGACTACACCAGCCTCAACAAGGCGTGCCCAAAGGACCCCTTCCCCCTGCCGCGCATAGATCAAGTCATAGACTCGACTGCCGGCTGTGAACTGTTGTCTTTTCTAGATGCTTACTCGGGCTACCACCGGATTCCTTTGAATCCGGCTGATCAAATAAAGACTTCGTTCATTACCCCGTATGGGGCTTATCGCTACACGACTATGCCATTCGGCTTGAAAAATGCAGGCGCCACCTACCAAAGGTGCATGCAAAAGTGTTTGCGGGATCAAATCGGCAGAAATGTTCACGCATACGTGGATGATGTCGTTGTAAAAACCAAGGAGATGCCTACCCTCCTTGATGACTTGAGAGAAACCTTCACCAATCTGCGAAGATTCCGGATGAAGCTCAACCCGGCCAAGTGCACGTTCGGCGTGCCGGCCGGCCAACTCCTGGGCTACCTCGTCTCTCAGCGAGGAATCGAAGCCAACCCGGAGAAGATCAGTGCCATTGAGAAGATGGAGCTGCCGCAGTGCCTCAAGGACGTCCAGAAGTTCACCGGATGCCTGGCCTCCTTGAGCCGCTTCGTCAGCCGGCTGGGGGAGAAGGCACTGCCCCTATATCAGTTGATGAGGAAGTCGGACAAATTTGTCTGGTCACCGCAGGCAGATGAAGCCTTTCGTGACTTAAAGCGCGTGCTCTCAACCGCGCCAATCCTTGCAACGCCAGGTTCAATGGAGCCGATGCTGTTGTACATCGCAGCCACCAACCGAGTGGTTAGCGTTGTCCTGGTGGTGGAGCGCAAAGAAGCAGCCAACAGGGAGCAGCTGGTTCAGCGCCCAGTTTACTATCTCAGCGAGGTGCTGTCCCAGTCGAAGCAAAACTACCCCCACTACCAGAAGGTCACCTACGGCGTGTACATGGCGGCCAAGAAGCTCAAGCACTACTTCCAAGAGCACCCCATTAGAGTGGTGGCCACAGCGCCCTTGGCGGAAATCATCGGCAGCAAGGATGCCAACGGCCGGGTTGCCAAGTGGGCCCTGGAGCTAGCCGCCCACACCATCCTCTACGAGCCGCGCACGGCCATCAAGTCGCAGATCCTCGCGGACTTCTTCGTCGACTGGGCCGAGATGCAGTACCTGCCGCCTGTGCCTGACTCCACGCACTGGAAGCTGCACTTCGACGGCTCGAAGATGCGAAACGGCTTGGGAGCCGGCATCGTCGTCACTTCCCCCAAGGGAGATCGGCTGGACTATGTCCTGCAGATCCACTTCGCCGCATCCAACAATGTGGCGGAGTATGAAGCGCTCATCCATGGGCTGAAGCTGGCCAAGGAGATTGGCGTGCGTCGCATCCTCTGCTTCGGCGACTCCGACTTGGTTATACAGCAAGCATCGGGCGACTGGGACGCGAAGGACGCCAACATGGCCTCATACCGCTTCCACGTCCAGCAGCTATCCGGCTTCTTCGATGGCTGTGAATTCCACCATGTGCCACGAGCAAACAACGAGGCGGCAGATGCCCTATCCAAGATTGGCTCGACCCGGCAAGCCATTCCGCCGGGCGTTGCCCTGGCGATTCTCAAGAAACCGTCCATCATACCGTCACCGGACTCGGATTCCATATTCGTGCCGGCCGACCCGGGGGCTTCTCAGCCGAACCCGGGGGCTTCATTGCCCAAGTCGGGGGCTTATCAGCCAAACCCGCCGGCTTCTCAGCCGAACCCGGGGGCTTATCGGTCCAACGCGGGGGCTTCTCAGCCAAACTCGGGGGCTTATCAGCCAAACCCGCCGGCTTCACAGCCGAACCCGGCGACCACGCAGTCGAAACCGGAAGCTCCGAAGATGGAGGCCTTGGTGGCTAGCGTGTTTGAGATAAAATGCGTACCATCATGGGCACAAGAATTCCTCTCCTACCTCACCGATGGTGTGCTGCCCAATGACAGGGTTCGAGCTAGGCAGATTGAGAGAAGGGCCAAGGCCTATACAATCATCAACCACGAGCTGTACAAACGCAGCGTAAGTGGGGTGTTCCAGCGGTGCGTCGAGCCGGCTGAAGGGATTGAACTCCTACGGGAAATCCACCAGGGAGAGTGCGGCCATCACGCCTCCTCCGGAGCCATAGTGGCCAAAGCCTTCCGGCATGGTTTTTGTCGGCCGATTGCGCTCGGAGACGCAGAAGACTTGGTGAAGAAGTGCAACGGCTGCCAGCGCTTCGCAAAGCAAAGGCAAACGCCGGCTTCCGCCCTAAAAACCATCCCCATTACCTGGCCGTTTGCCGTATGGAGCTTGGATATGGTGGGCCCATTCAAGACAGCCCGAGGCGGCATGACGCATCTCTTGGTGATGATTGATAAATTCACTAAGTGGATCGAAGCCAAGCCGATCAAGAAGCTGGATGGCTCCACAGCCGTCACGTTCCTCAAGGAGATAATCGCGAGATACGGCTACCCGCATAGCATCATCACCGACAACGGCAGCAACTTCGCCGAAGGCATTTTCAAGCGCTATTGTGGGGAGATGGGGATCCGAATGGACCTGTCGTCCGTGGCACACCCGGAGACCAACGGCCAAGTGGAGAAGGCAAACGGCTTGATCCTAGCCGGCATCCGGCCTCGGCTGGTGGAGCCGCTTGAACGCTCAGCCGGCTGCTGGATTGAAGAGCTGCCCAGCGTGCTCTGGAGCCTGCGCACAACACCAAACCGCTCAGTCGGCTTCACGCCCTTCTTCCTCGTATACGGGGCTGAAGCCGTCCTGCCGACTGACATCGAGCACGACGCGCCAAGGATCAAGCTATACACAGAAGCTGAAGCCAAAGAAGCTCGCGAAGATGGAGTCGACCTTGTTGAAGAGGTCCGGCTGATGGCCGAATCCAGGTCTACCGTATACCAGCAAAGCCTCCGTCGCTATCACAGCCGGAAGGTCAAGTCCTTAGCATTCCGAGAAGGAGACCTAGTGCTCCGGCTGATCCAACGGACAGCCGGACAGCATAAACTAGCATCCCCATGGGAGGGTCCCTTCATCGTGAGCAAGGCAGTAGGCAATGATTCCTACTATCTCATAGATGCCCAAGAGGCCAAAAAGAACAAGGCGAGCAAAACTGACGAGGAGACAAAACGTCCCTGGAATGTCAGGTTGCTTCGACCATTTTACACTTGAGAAGAGGAATGTATGTATCCCTTGTATCCCTTTTGTAAGCTATGAAAAAGCATGCGCCAAGAGCGCCGTTTCCGACAAGTTTTTCGCGCACTCTATTTCGTTTCGCCAATTGGCTTGAACCCTTTCACGCGACGGCTTAGTAACGTGATCTGATTTCCGACAGCCGGCTTCCGACCAGCTACGAGACCGCAACCCGGCTGTCCGGCTGGCGGGAGTAAGGCCTAGGGAGCCGGCACGTAAAAACGGCAAAGGAAAGAGTAAAAGCGAGTTGACTTGCAACCTTTCATAAAAGTGTCGGACTGCCGAAATCGACTCGTTCGGCCGAAATACTATCGGCCTCACCCAGCGGCACGCTCTTGATCCGGCGACGGACCGCAAGTCGGACGTACGACCGGCAAGGGCACAGCCAAAGAGTGGGGCGGATGGGAAAAAGCGAACAAGTCGAAAGAAAGCAAGCCGGCACACAAATGATTAACAAACACATTAAAGTGCGTCATAATAAAAAAGGAGATAATATTGTCTTTACATAAGCACCCGGCATTCCGGGGATTTAATAAATTGTCTTGGCAAAAGCAAAGCTGCATAAACAGGAAAGCCTAAGCACCGGCTGGAGGAGGAACAGCCGGATCAACGGCAGGCGGCGGAGAATCCATCTCGACCCCTTCATCTTCAAGCTCCTCCTCCTCATCAGAGTGAGGGTTCGGATCTGCGATGAAGACGCGCTTGTCGACGAAGTCGGCGATGGTGCTGGCTCGGGCAAGCCGGGCGGCCTTCTGATCGGCTGAGAGCTCCTCCTCCACGCCGGCTCGCCGGTACTCGAGCTGCCCCAGGTCCACCTCGTTGTACCAGGAGAGGACGAAGGACAGCGCCATGTCGGCGCCAGCACGCGTGGCAGACCCCTTCCAGTCGATGAAGCGGTCCGGCGCCTGCTCGATCAAAGAAGCGAGGCTGGAAATGTCTTGCGGCGCCTCCTTGTCGGGCCACAGCATCGGAACCAGCTCCTCAGCCGCCTTCCGGAGCTCCCAGCCAAACTTGGTGATGGGCTCGACGCGGGCAGCCAGGGACGACAGATGGTCCTCCATGGTAAAGGTCGCTGAGCTGCCCTCGCCAGTCGCCCGCCCCCTGGCCGCGCGCGCATCGCCAACAGCCGCCAAAGCGGTATCCTGCGTCTCCGGAAAGGCCGCTGCAAGAAGGAAGCATGTCAGAGGTCATAAAAGCCGAAATAAGCTGAAAAATGCAAATTTTCGAAGTCCTAAAGTAGGACTGGCGGCAGCCGGCACGAGCCGACTGCCCCCAGCCCGAAGATGGAGATTCCGAAGCTCTAAAGTACGACTGGCGGTAGCCGGCACGAGCCGACTGCCCCAGCCCGAAGATGGAGATTTCGAAGGACAAAGAAAAGGCGGCGGCGGCCGGCACGAGCCGACTGCCCCGGCCCGAAGATGGAGATTCCGAAGCTCTAAAGTACGACCGGTGGTAGCCGGCACGAACCGACTGCCCCCAGCCCGAAGATGGAGATTTCGAAGGACAAGAAAAAGGCCGGCGGCGGCCGACACGAGCCGATCGCTCCCGGCCCGAAAGATGGAGATAGCGAAAAAAGATAAGTTTCTGCAGCCGGCTACCAGCGGAAGCTGGCAGCCGACAGCCGAAAGCCGGCAAAGGGGAAGGAAACATAAACTCACCCGAGAAACCGACATCGATCGCGCCAATCATGTCCGTCCAGTGCTTGGCAGTAGCCGTCAGCTCCGCGGACTTGGCGGTGACTTCCTGCTGAAGCGCAAGCCGCTGCTCCTCCACCTCGGCCAGCCGCCGGCTCAGATCCTCTACCTTCTCCTTCTCCGCCGTCCTAAGGGAGGTGAGCTCGGCGAGATGGTTCTTCTCCAGCGCGCGCAGCCGCGTCAACTCCCCATCAGCCACCTTGAGCTTGGCGGCTGCAGCACGGCCCGCCTCCTCGCTCTCGGCGCATTGAGCGCGAGCAACCCGGAGGTCCTTCTCCAGCTGCGGGACCCTGGCGGCTTCAACTGTGAGGCAGCCAGAAAAGAGATGTCAGCCAACAGAGACAAAAGAAAAAAGACATTAAGCCAAAAGAAGCAAGAGCTTACCCTTGGCGGCTTCCAGCTCACGAGCCAAGGCGCCCCGCTCAATCTTGGCCTTGTGGTAGCTGGTCACCACCTTGTTGTACAAGACGGTGCGCCGCTCGTCGACCATCTGAAAAAAGAGTCAATCGTTTAGGCGAAACCTGGGCCGGCTCCAAGCAGCCGGCCCATGCCTCGGAGGGCTACCAAGATAACAGTAAAATCGCAGAAAACAAGATGAGACGCCACCTACCTTGTCAGCTTCCTCCAGCGTCGCCAGCTGGGACAGGGCCTCGGTGGCTTTGCTCTTGAGGCTGGCGCGGTAGCCGGAGTAAAGCATCTTCAAGGGCGCCGTGCCAGGCTGCCCCTCCCGGTTGTATATCTCGCTGGAGTCCGCCTGGTGCCAGGCTTTCTCCATGGTCCCAGCCGAGCCGAAGCTGGAGTCCGAGGCGGACGGCACGCTCACCATCCGGGCACCCTTGGCCACGTGAAGACCAGTGGGCGACACCGCCGGGCCCTTCGACCTCACCAACGCCTGGGAGTCGGCGTCCCTGGCGCGCGCCGGCTCCTCCCGCTGCGGTCCCTTCCCAGCAGGCTCCGCCCTCGTCGGCTCTGAAGCCGGAGGCGGCGCGGCCGGCTCGGTGGGAACCACTTCCGGCCCCTCAGGTGGCGCAGCTCCGCCAGCTCCAGCTCCCGCCGCCGGTGGCGCACCTCGGCCGGCTCCAGCAGCCGGCCCCAGCAGCGGCGCGCGGTGCGGAAACAGGTCGCCGAGAGTAGGCCTCTGGGCCGACTCACCCTGGGCGCCCTGGCCCGGCGCTGAAGGAGGCGCAGCAGAAGAAGACGCCCCCGCGGGAGGCGGCGAAGCCGCAGGCGGCGTGACCACAGGCGGCACAACGACAACGGGCGGCGTGCGCGCACGTGTCGTAGGCGGCGGCGTCGGCTCCCTCTGCCGACGGAATGGCGGCGCAACGCGCGCAGCCGGCCCAGAGCTGCCGCCCTGAGCGAACTTGATGGCGGCCCTAGTCGAACAAACAAAAGAAGATAAGTGCAAGGAAAGAAAAGGAATCAAACAACGAAGAAAACAAAAAGGACTCACCCGGCCATCTCAGGGACCTTCTTCGGCCCTTGCTGGCGCTGCCTCTTGGCTTGGCCCTCCAGCCTGGCCGTGCTCCCGCCGGCGGCCCGCTTCTTCTTCGGCGCGGAAGTCGCCGAGGCGGCAGGCGGCCTCGTGCGCAAAGGCACCGCCCGGATCGGTCCCGGCCCCGTGGTGGACGTGGCCGGCTCCGCCTCCTCCTCCTCCAACTGCTCCGGCGAAGGCGGCGGGTTGTACTCCCCTTGGCCGCCCTGGTCGGGCACCGCCAGCAAGTCGTCATCACCGGCTTGGTCGCCGGCCTGGTCGTCGGCTTGGTCAGCCGGATCCACTAGATCCGCCGTCCAGACCTTGCGCGCCAAGTCGCCGTCTTCGGTCTCTTGGCGGGGGAAGATCTACAAAACAAGAACAGATGAGTAAAAAGCGAGCCACGCAGCCGCAAGCCGAAAGGCACAAGCTAAAAATACAACTTACCCGCTCAGGCGGCGCGGCCCGGTCGTAAGGCGGCAGCCCCCACGCCCAGTCTTCCGGCATGTTGGCCTTGGTGATGTTATTCACCCGGCGAGCGACTTGGGCCTTGGTGAGCGCTATCCTCGACGTCCGGGTCGGATCCAGCCGGCCGGACATAAGCCCGATCTTGTGGACACGGAGCTGGAGCGGGATCACCCGGCGCTCCATGTAGGTGCAGAGGAGGTCCTCGGCGCTCAGCCGGCCCTCAGTGACGCACTGCCCCAAGAAATCCCAGAGGAGGTTGACCTCCGCGTCCGGATCCGCCGACTTGGCGTTGTGGCCCCAGTTGAGCCGGGTGGTCGGAGGAGCCGGATCGAACTCCGGCAGGTTGATCCGGTCGAAGGCTGGGTTGGCATTCTTCACGTAGAAGAACGTCATCTGCCGGTTCTTCACCGAGTCGACGGTCGGTATCTTCGGGAAGAACGAGCCGGCGCGGGGATATATGGAGGCGCAGCCGCAGGTCCTCAGGCGGCCCTCAGTCATCTGCGACTTGAGGTAAAAGAGCCGGCTCCAGAACTCGACGTTTGGCCACAAGCCGGCGTAGCCCTCCATAAAAGCCACATAGCAGCTAAGGAGGACGCACGCGTTGGCCGGCAAATGGTGGGGCTGCAGGCCGAAGAAATCCAAAAACCGGCGGAAGAAGGCCGAAGCCGGCAGACCTAGCCCGCGGTCGAGGTGCGCGCCGAAGACGACGCGCTCACCGGGCTCCGGCTTGGGCGCCACCTCCGCGCCGGGCGCTCGCGTGACCACCTCCCGAGGAATCCGGCGGAGGCGCACCAGCCGCTCGATGTCGTCGTCGTTCATGAGCGAGCCCCTCCAGGACCCGCTGGCGGAGGCCATGGACGAAGAGGAGGAGGAAGAAGACCAATTGAGATCAAAGGGAGAAGAGGAACCGCTCCTCACCGGAGGAGAGCGCGGCGGCGATGAGCGCAGCGTCGAGCCGCGGGGCCCCGTGGCGCCGGCTTGGCGTGCGGACGGCTGCCGAACGGCGGAGGACTCCGGCCGCGAAATGTCACCAAGGTTCGCCAGGAGGTCGCCGGAGAAAGATCGACGGCGTGCGAGAGCGCGAGAGCGAAGAGAACGAGAGAGAGAAGGGCGAGTGGCGCAAGGAAGAAGAAGAGTGCCTCGGTACCGTGCGGGGGCATTTATAGCCGTCCCGCGCGCCCGTTACGCAGCCACGTGGCGATCGTGGGCCACGATGGGATTAACTGCGCCGAAACCGCCCCACACGACGCCGGCGGTTACCGAAACGGTCGCCCCACTTCGCCCACGACCGCAGAAAATCCGGAAGGGGACAGTGATGTGACCATACGAAACGGCCACGCTGACGAAGCCGTCAGAGCGGTCAAGTCGGGCGCGGGACTCGAGGCGGCGGAGTTGTCGTTGCAATCCAAGCCGGAGCCGGACGATAAAATCGACCCGGCCCCAGATTCTGGCAACAAGCCGGAAACGTCTTCGACACTTAAGAAAAAGTGAAAACGACAGGAGCAAGAAAGGCGTCCGGCTGTAGGAAGCCGGACGGGGCGAGCCGGACGAGGGCGCAGCCGGTTGAATGAAAATTCTCAGCTGGCCCCTCCGGGAGCCGCCGGAAACAAGCGAGAAATATGCAAAGCCAGGGAAACCTGCCTAGGTCCTCCCAGACGTAGGACCTTGCCAGCTTCGGGGGCTAATGTCGGGGGGAAGACCCCGGGTAGGGCAATGGACGCGGAGCGGCCGGCTTGAGGTCGGCCGGCTCGCGGCAAAGGCCGGCTGAGGAGCAGCCGGGCCGGAGCCGTGGCCGGCTGCCTCGGGAGCCGGCTGGCTCTAAGTCCTAGTCGGTCCGGCTGCGGCCTTCAACGCTGTAGCTGGGCCGGCTTCTACAAGCCATATCCGACCGGGGTCTGTACCTCAGACCGACTCGAGGCTGGCGAGTCTTGCACTGGAAGGAACTGGGTAGGTGAGCCGGGTTCAAAGGTCCACGCTGACCTCATCTCCCGTAAAGTACGGGGCACTGTAGAGCAGCAGTGCCACGCGCCAGACGAGGCCATCATGGCGTACGTCGAGCCGTACGCGCTACGAGCATGATGACGACAACGACGAGCACCTCCACGCCGCTGACCAGAGCGGGCGGATGGGACGTGCCACTACGCTCAACGGCTCCCTGGCGTCAGCACCTCGGGAAGGGACGGGAGCCGAAGCCGGCCCATGCTGGCCACTAGACTCTAGGGACTTATATGTAAAGTGCCGGTGCCTATATAAGCCGGGCTACCCCCTCGTGCGGGGGACGATCGATCAGTTGCCATTCACTAGTCTTAGAGCTGCCCTGAGAGAGAGACCTTCGTCCACCTCGGAGCAGCCGGATACAGCTCAAGGAGCACCATTGTACTGTGTTACACATCATATACACTCATAGCAGGAGTAGAGGTGTTACCTCCATCGGAGGGCCTCGAACCTGGGTACGTCGCCGTGTCGCTCGTGCCCATACCCGCTTCCGGATACCGCCGTGAGACCACTAGGAACCACCTCGATTAGCCACCCTATGGCATATGTCATGACGATACCACGACAAAGAGCTAACATGGGAAGAGGACGAGGACATGCCATCGGACGATCACGACTACGAGCCCATGCAGGACGACATGCCAGCGCCGACGGAGGAGGTGGCGTTCCAGTGCGCCATCGAGCTCCCCAAATTAACAAGATGAGTCGCGCGAAGTGGGATGCCCTCGACCAGCTACAGGCACAGCAGGCCGTGGCGCCGCCGACCAACCATCTCCCCCTCCTCTGGCGGCCTATGTGTGGCTGCCACCGCGGGTCTGCATCGTCATCGTCATCGGCGAGGACTAGAACCTGTCGGCAGCGCCACCAGCTGCACGATTTATCCAACTGCATTTTCTTTTTTCTAATGTAAGATGTTTCATTTTTTTCTAGTAATATGTAATTAAGTTTAATTTTATTTTGTTGCACCTACGTTTTTTTTTGCCGAGGCTGCCATTGGGTGTAATGCTACCCGCAAACGGTCTTGGGCCGATGGCCTGTTCGCGGGTTAGCGCCAACAGTCTTACTACATGAACAGCCGTCGATCTGAATTTTTTTTTGCGTCAACAGCATGGCCCGTCGTCGATTCGAATTTGGAGCAAAACGTAGTATGTGCATGAACGGCAACGAATATCCCTTCCGTTGGGGGATTGCGCTGCCCATGGGAACGGGACTGAAAATGGGCAAGGCACCAGCGATAGGCAGGCTGGCCCTGATCCCACTACCATCTCAATCTTATCCACTGGCCTAGCCACAGCACCATGGGACCAAAGTAGAAGAAGCAAAGGATTATGGGACAGGACAGTAGGATGGGGTCGATCCCACGCACGTTATCCGCAACGCATGGGCCCGTGTTCCGTGCCGCGTAATCCTACAACTACAACTGGTGCGTACTTGCTGTCCCCACGGCGACGTGGCTACAGCTAATTTCTAGTACCGACCATCGCGGTCCACAGTCCTCAACTCCTGTGCTCCATCGTACGGATCGGCCCCTCCCATGAACAACTTGCACAAAATTAGATCTCGTCGAAGTAATTGGCACTCTTTGAGATGGACCTAACGCAGTACGGGAAGGAGTGTAGCACTGGATCACTGATAATTGCTCTCAACTTCAACTTCTGTACCACCGCTCAGTTAGCAATGCCCTCTGACTTGAGTATTCCTGCACTGCAGCTGCTAAACGTGTAGCCGTATTTATACTGTATGTCGTTCTACACGTCGGTGAGAGTGAAACGGGGAGCGATCCACGTCCGGATCAGTCGACCTTTACCGGAAGCAAAGTAAAGCGCGCAGAGATCTGCAGCGGCCAAATCTGAAGAACGGATAACATTATCAAATCGGGCATGCGTGGAGCATGACGGATTAACATCCCACCGGTCGGTCCTTCTTTTAGCTGGGCTAGCTAGCTATAGCTAGGGACCATGCTATTAGTTTTTAGTTCTGTTTAGTCTCTGGTTTGCTTGGTGATCGAGTTAGGTAACGAGAGACCGTCTTCTAACATTTTTTCTAAATTAAAATTATTTTCTACGTACATCTAAATTTAGATGAAATCCGAGCTAGGTACCTTTTCTGGACGGAGGGAGTATTGACACGGTGTGGGTTCTGGCGGGCTGCGCATGCCCAGAATGTGAAGGCGGCGTCAGCCCCCGCTTCCAACGGCCACCAATTTGTTCTCGGACGCAGAATTTTCCTTTTTTTTTTTGACCACATACATGTTCAACAAGGTTTGTAGATTGATGATATCGTGCTTCCAGCACAATCGGACGCAGAATTTCCATTTCTTAAAAAAAAACTTGATTTTATACCTCAAATTGGAATTTATAAAAATTTCGATTAAACTCTTCCCTTCGATCCACATTAATTGACTCAACTTTGCATATACACAGATGTATTTAAATATGTTTATTAACTAGATACATCTGTATCTCGACAAACTTGAGTCAATTAATATGAATCGAAAGAAGTACATTAAACATAGTTCGACATTCTACATAATTGAGCAAACTAGAACAATTTGGAACAAACTAGATAAAATAAAGCAAACTAGATCTAAAACTTGACGTAGAAGATCCTACATGCGTTCTAGTCGGAGTTGATGTACACGACCTCCGCCGGTGGTGGTCCCGTCGGCGCTGCTATGGGCGGCGGCGGCCTACATCTAGGACAAATGATCCCCGCAGGAGTTTAGTGCTCCTATGGTCGGCAAACGTAGAAATCGGCGTCGCACTGCGCTACATATCTCAAAATCATCGGTATCACGAAATCATTGGAGTTGGGTGAACTCCCCTCCTCATGCCCCCACGACTCTGGCGGCTCCATTGCAAAGAAGGATTGGCAGTGGAGTGTGTGCTCGTCCTTCAAGATCTCCTCGGAGTAGGGCGCTTTGATGTCGTACCAAGGTAGCCCGCATAGTTTCGGCAGGAGCAGCTGACGGTGGTGGAGGATGTTGCAGAGACACTTCTCTCCCTCCGGCAACGGTGCCACGCGAACTTCGTTCGGGTTAAGGTGCCACCCGTCTCTTAGAGGGTCGTGAGGCAGTTACGCTTCTTCAACTCCACCGGCGACGCGCGTGGGCCGGCACGGAACAAGCCGCAGTTGTGGGCTGGTGCCGAAGAGGAGCCCGCTTCGTGATCATTCTGCAAGCGGTACTTTGAGGATGAGTAGCGGCGACAACGCGATGAGGACCCTCTGTTTTATCATTCTGCAAGCAGTGCTTTGAGGATGAGTAGCGGCGACAGTGTGATGACCCTGCATACCACTGCATGTTGTAGTATGCCAGTCGTTGATATAACATTCACGAAGTACCATTCCGCAAATATTACATCCCTCAGAGTAGTACAACAGAACATAGCAGGGTCCATAACTCATTCACTTATTATTACAAGCATCAAACATATATTGTCTTGGAGCTCCTCTTGGGTCCTCAGAGGAATACTCCTGGGTTCGAGGTGAACCCAACTTAGCTTACAACATAGGAGTCTCATTAAACTAAACATTTATTGCCTCGAGCGGTAAAGTACTAAGGGTTCGTACTGCTCGGTTACTACTACTACTGCTTAACAGCCTAAGCTTGTCCTTCTCCGGAAGCCTCCCCGGTTCCGTAGACTATGAGGTAGTCTACGCCTTCAACACCTCCAGAGAGGTCTGGTTCTTCATAGCCGATGAGGTCGGCTCCTTCAGGGTTGTTGTAGTCCTCCTCCAGATGATTCGGACGAGTCTAAGCGGGGATTTAAGAGTGGTATGAGTACGAGCGTACTCAACAAGTTCATATTAGGAAAGAGGTGTTTAATGCTCTAACTACGGCACCGGACCGAGAAAGTACGATACCATGCAAGTTTTGATAACCATTTCTTCAAAAGGTTGTTTTTATTCGAAGAACTATGTCAGTCGGCCTTCACCGGTTTACTAGAACTTCATGGAGTTCCTTTCCGGCGGCGTTCGCGATTCCAAATCCCGGAACAAGGAGTGACTGGTCACGATTCGTTACACTCTGCAGAGGTGTGTTTCTTTACCCATAAGAGATCTTAACCTTGGTGCCAACCGGGCAGCTTTCCCGTCCACACTTCCTTCGGTGTGAGGCCCGGTATAAGGTCCTAGTCAATCATGTTCCTCCGCTACCTCGCACACCCACCCGTTGTTGCATGCGCCGACCACGGGTCCACGTCGGTCCCATTATTCCCGTAATTTCAGGGTGGACCCCGACCACGACAACGATGCTTGGGCTCTACCATACACTCCTACGCCGGTGGCTGCAACCCATCATAGACCGCAATACCGTGGGGAACTTCAGGCTTCCCCGGCCTACGCTTGTTCCTCGGGCGACAAGTGTCTACGGACTATGCCGTGGGGAACTTCGAGGCTTCCCCGGCCTACCGCTTGCCCCAGACGGATACAAGTGTCTACGGTAAAGCGCGTCCGTTGATGTACGAGAGGTGGAAACACTTTTGACTACTCCGTCCCACTCCAGGATCTTATGGTGAACACGAGTTATACGGCACAAGAATCAGCTGGACGACATTTGTTGTTTAATCCTAGATGGATATAAACCCTTGCAATGGAACCTCCACCATATCAACACAATCCATGGTTCCATTGCCCACCACATAGTCATATTCATAGTTATGAAAATAGTGGTTTTGCTTTTTATGCAATAATGATAAACATAGTACTTTGCAAGTAATTTGGTAAAAATACTCAAATGACATGAGCAAGCGATGAACTTGCCTGAATACTGCAAAGTGTTGCAGTTGGATGGTGTGGACTGACCCTTGTCCTCTTGTTCTGAAAAATAGCATCATTGTCCAGATAAGGGCAATGGTTAAAGAAGCAATTATGCATGATTCCATTTTTAGGGTTTGTTCCCCCTTCCGATATCGTTATTATTTCATGTAAGAGGTTAATACTAAGAATAATTTGGGGATACATGATTTAAAGTGAAATACAACCTTGAAATGTTGTCAAGGTGTTTTTGAAGTCCTAATTCATTAATGGACTTATTTTTATTATTGAAAATTTTATGTGTGATTTAAATGATTATTTAAATCCTCAAATGAAGACTTATTCTAGATTATCTTCAAAATCTCTCTTTTGTATTTTATTATGATAGAGAATTTTATGCTGATCTATTTTCATATTTTTAATTATTTTTTTAGAGCTTTTATGAATTTTCTATTGAATTTTCAGTTTCCTGGTTTTTAATGGAATTTGGAAAAGTCTGTTTTGCCCCTGGGCCCACCAGTCAGTGGAGCCCAGTGGTTTGGCTAAACCAGCTCGGGTCCAACCGACCCGAGCGGTCGGTCGCTCACTCCCTCACCACGCGCCGCTCGTCCTAACCCTGATCCCCTCCGCTCTCACTGGCGACCTTCGTCGCCCGCACCGTCGCCGGCCGATTCCGGCGGTCACTGGCCGCCATGGCCTATGCCATGGGGCGCAATCGAACCGCCAGTCGACGGCGATTCGTTCTCTCCGCGTCGATCTGACGCGGGCGACCCGATGCTCTCGGCCTCGACCCCCTCTGGTGCTAGGGTTACGGGATCCGTTCGATCCCGCCGCTCCTGGCGCTCCTGGTGCTTGGGCTTCGCCCTGGCTTCGCCGCCGTGGTGCGGGTGTTGCCACGGTGCCGCCCTGGCCTGGCTTGGCCTGGCGCCGCCGCGCTCCGGTGTGCGCCGCCGTGGTCGCCATGGCCGCGCCTGTCTACTCGTCCACGGTAAGTGCGCCACCCCTCTTCTTCTCCTTGCTCTGCTTCCTCTCTTCCTTCTCCTAGCTTGGTCACTGGCCTGCCTCTACTCACAGAGGTGTGGCCGTGCCGTGATGTTGCTTGCTTGCTCTACCTGTGCGTAGGCTGCTATGCTCGTTGCTGTTGCCATGCGTATGCTGCTGCTGTGCAATTGCTATGAATTCTGGCTGCTGTGCTATGCTATTGTGCTCTGTAGCTGGCTGTTGCAACTCATGGTCTCTTGCTCATGAGCATGCTGTGATGCTCTATGTGATTTTAGTAACTCCTGCTGCTGCTCTGTATAATATACCTTTCGTGTATATGCCATGGATTGCCCTTGGCTTGATCATTCAGTGATGATCCTTGCCTTTGGCAAGTGCCAGAGCTCTGGATATAGTTATGGAGCTCTATTCATTTATCTGTGATGCAATTGTTTAATTAAATGGTTCATGACTTGATGCCAGTGATGCCTTAGCATGCCCTGGCATGCTCTAGCCAACACCTGATGATCATATGATCATCAGTTGCTTGTAACTGCTGCTGTGTTGTGTCTGTGCCTCATGCTACACAACCTGTGATGTGTGTGTGTCACACAGGTTTGCTCTGGTGTGTGCTGGTGCTGGTTTAAACAACTGCTGTTGCTTGCAGTGGTCCATTGGATCACTGCAAAGCCCTGGTGCTTTGATTTGTCTGTTTAGTTCACTTATCTGTGTTGGCCTGAATTTATACTGAAGTGGATAAGTGATGTGAACTGCTTTGCAGTTGTGATCATCCAATTGATTATGACAGGGCTAGATGGATGCCAACACTTTGTTGTGTACCCTAGCCCTCAACTGAATCCAAATGGATAGTGATGTGTGGGTTCTTGTGCTGGCTGTAGGTTGAGGTAGTCCTGGCAGCACTATATTGCTGTCAAGGATAGCTCCCTTCTTCTGTGGCTTTCTGTGATGGATAGATGCTTTCTGGCTGATCATGTTTGACTGCCAGAAGCCTTTTGATGTTGACAAAACTAGTAGAAACATGTGTTTCTACCATTCTGATGGTGTAGCTAAACTATTAGGTGCTTGGTAGCTTGGTAATGGCTGATTGGGATCAAATCCATGATGGATTTCTCTGGTTGTGTCACTATGTTGACACCACCGGTGTTCCTTGATTGTTTCCTTGCTAGCCTTTGCTTTAGTCACTGGCATCAAATGGTTTTGCAACCAAATGATGCTTTATCCAGGGTTTCCCACCCTTATTTGATTCTGTGATGCAAGTGTATGCTTATTTATGGGCAAAACAGATGTTTGCCCATGATTTCTTGTGTATACCTCACTCCAGCTCCTAGATTTATTGGTTGGTGTAGAGGATTCAGCTGTTGGTTGAGTTCTTGGCTTGCCCTGCTCCTCCTTGCAAGCTTGATCTCTTGGTTTATTTTCTGGTGAGTGGAAATAGATGCAACAGCTCTAGCTGTTCATCTGTTCTTGGTGTTCTTGGCTGTTCTTGATGAACTTACCACTGCTGCTGTCGATGGATGAACAAATGACTAGGGTTTGGCTCTGAAAAGGTTATATATGGTGCTCTCTTGCCTCACTGGTCGACAGCTCCTGCTTGCCACCCTTGTGACTCACTGTGTGTGTGTGCAGCATGCACACAGCCCTGTGAGCAGGCTGTGTGTGTGTGTTGTCAAGTGCTTGTGCACTTGGACCTGGAACTTGGCTTTGGCCCGGATCAGCTCGGCCACATTGAGCTTATCTGCTCATTTCACCTTTCCATTTGATTTCTCACTTGCCAAGTGGCTTTGCCACTTGGCATAACTTCTCTTTGTTGTGTTTTTGTGCAGGGATCAACCATGGCTAAAAATGGATTTGGAATTCTTCAAGTTCAAGATCAAATGAAGATGATCTTGTAGAATTTAGACTAGGATCATTAACTTGTAATTTTTCTTTATTTTTCTTTCTTCTATTCTGCCCATTTATGTAATGTGTTGTAATTCATTTATTATGAATAATGTAAAAACAATGTATCTTGTGTGTTATTCAATAAAGCTCAAGGTTTTCCCTCATGAGCTCCATTTTATTATAATTGTTCATCTTGTTTATTATTGATTTTTTATACTTAATGAATTTCCTCAATTGAATTATTTAAGGTAATTATTTAGTGTTTGAATTTGAATTTCAAATTCAACCTTGGTTAGAATTCAACCATGTCATATCATTTAAAATCCAACCAAGCAAACTCTCCCCTCTCTTCTCAAAACCCTAAACTAATGAAGTGAGATACAAGTTTGTCGCACTCTCGAAACCCTAACCCTGTAAGGTGTCGAGAGAGAAACTTGTCCCCCTTCGATGCAGTTTTTGTTTAAAAGCGCGAAATTTCCCCGAATTTACTATGCAATGCACATCCCTTTCTAAAATCTACCCCTCGATCGTCTCTAAACCTAGGACATTACAGCCTTTCCCCTTAAAGAAAACTTCGTCCCGAAGTTGTGGTTGTAATACTGAACAGGTTCGGGGTATGTTTCCCTCAAGTCTTCTTCCTTTTCCCAGGTGGCTTCCCTCTCGGGGTGATGCTTCCATTGTATCTTACGGTACTTGATAGCT
>NC_061509.1:262875078-262906831 GCF_022539505.1 Lolium rigidum
CGAGGATTTTCCCGAAAGTTGGATTTCCGCACAAAAACGAGACACCAGAGCAATTCTGCTGAAAACAGCGTTAGTCCGTGTTAGTTGTATCCAAAATACACAAATTAGAGGCAAAACAATAGCAAAAGTGTTCGGGAAAGTAGATACGTTTTGGACGTATCAGCGCCTTCTCCGCAACCCTCCACCGACCGATCCACCGCCCTACGCCCCTCCGTGCCGCCACAGGACGACGGACCTAGGTGGGGGACCTAGATCCGCAGCGAAGACACCGCCATCCAGCGAGCAGCGTCGCTGCTGCCAGGGTGGGAACGCCGCCCCAACCTCTGCCAACGCCGAAAGTCGCCGATGCCACCCCGGTCGCATCGAAGAAACGCGCCGCTCCTCCACCGCAGCACCTTCGGCGCCAGGGGCCGCCGCCACCGCGGCAGATGCCGGCGACAACGGAGGGAAGGAGCCTGCTTGAGGGAGGGAGAGGTGCGGTGGTTGGGCTTGGCCCCCCGGCAGCGCCCTGGGGAGCGCCGCGGGAGGGAGGTTAGGGTTTTTCCTTGCAGGCTGCTGTAAGACCTTTTCTACGTGGGAGCACAACTTGGTCCGGGCAAACGTTGTGAGCAATGAAGGAATGGACGATGACCTGACGGTAGCAGTAGTTCCACATATCTGAGCAGGAAAAGTTTACTGTAGCAGTTGCCAGCGTTGTCGGGGCTATACACGTTAATTTGTGCCTACGCGGCGCTGCACATTTCGCCAGTCTTGCTTGGGTAAACGGTGACGAAGGTTGTGAGAGCATCTCCAGTCGCGTCCCCCAAAGCGTTCCCCAAAGGGATTTGGGGGACGCCGGCCAAAAAAACGTCCCAGTCGCGTGCCCCAAAGGCCGCTTCGGTCCGGACGTGCTCCAAATGTTGTCCGGCGTCCCTAGCCCATCCCCGTGTATAGAGTCTCTACCGGGGACGCCGGACACGACTTTTACACTTACTTTTTGTTTGAAGGTCGCGTTTGGGGGACGTGGCTAGAAAAGGGACCTTCTCCAAACGAAAATTTTGTCCGGACGTCCCCCAAACAACTAATCCGGCGTTTTGCCTGGACATCGTTTGGGGGACGCGACTGGAGATGCTCTGAGGCCGGAGAGTATGGTACGTTCATGTGACCGACAGTCGCTCGCTAGCTAGCCTTTCGGTGGTTGCCAGCTACTGTGATCGAAACGTGCTTCCAACCACAATTCCACATATGTATTCGTAACTGATGGAGAAATCCCTAGAATCTAGGATCGTGTTTGGTAGTCTGCATAAAAGTTGGTAGATTGTGTGGTCTGAGAATTTTTTTTTTGTCGGCAACCAAACAACAGTGTCCAAAACTGTCTGCACAACACGGACCTTAAAAATGTTAAAAGGGCCTCAGGCTGCATAGCTACGCCCGAATCGGCCGTTTCTCCCGGGCCCGACCCGTTGCAAACGAAAAAGCGTTTTGAGTACCAGGTTGTTGGGTCCTCAAATGGCAGCCTCACATGCATGCAGGACGCAGCCACAACCAAACAACCAGCCCAAAATCTCTTTCCAGCCCAGAAATTTTAGCCCATAATACAAAACGAAGTGGGAACTATGTATTTTGCACCGTTTCCAACAGGGCATGCTCCACTGAGCCAAAAACATGCGTTGTTTCGGGGCCTGACTACGCAAAAACTGAACCAAACGCGCCCTAGACGTCTCTACTCTTGTACTCCGGCGCGCGGTTTTTTTTAACATAAAATATTTTATTCAACTTAAGTGCATTTTACAGAGATAAGCGTGAAAGGATCCACGCTAGATACAGAAAGGATGTCCCTGCCAGGACATTGATCTGCTTCTGACCATAAGCATCGAATAGCCAAAGAAGTAGTCTGAATTCTAAGAGCTAAACAAGCCTGATGATCTGCTTTGAAATTTTTGCACCTATTAATATGAGCTATATTTTTTTTGCAGCAAAAAGATGGAGAAGGTTGGATTGCTGCAAGACGTGGCCTGTTCTCCTAGTATCCTGGAGCTTTGAATACAGTTAGAGATGCTGCCGCCGATGCTAACACTGAATTGTCAGTGTAATAGTAAGGATCCTGAATCTGTAGAAGATCTGCTAGCCTTGTTGCTAGAAGCAGCCCATATATCTCTGTTTTTAGAGGTGAGGAAGCTGGAGGAGAGAGCGCTGCAACATGTAGCTGTCGGAGGTGTTGATTGTCATGCATGTGTATGATGACGCCAAGTCTAGCTCGGGTCTTGTCATGCCCTGTTTGTCTTTTCCAGGCCGCGTCACAATAGATGACATTCCCTGTGAAATAACCATCATGCTGAGCTTGAGGAATTGGGGGAAGCGGTTGGATTGGCTCTTGTATGTTCTTGTTTCCTTGCTGATGTGAGGAGTTGTTTTCTTCTAGATTCATTCCCTTGATCATAGCATTTGATGTTGCATATATCTGAGAAGATGTGCTTGCTTTCCTGCAAAATAAAGTATCGTTTCGTGCTTTCCAAAGGCACCACAAGAATGTGTAAAGTGTACTAATGTTTATTTCTGGATGTTGAGAAGTGAGTAAAGTTTGAATCATATCAGTGACTGATGGATGATGCTGAGCAACAAATTCAGCTTTAATGAACCAAGGATAACAGTACCATGCTGCCTTAGAAAAAGGGCACACGAATAGCATATGCATTTCATCTTCTAGATTACCACATCTAGCGCAGTTTTCATTTACGCGCTTAGAGTACCTTCTCACCCTCTTACCAGTAGGAAGCGCTTTCCTTAGTAGCCTCCATGCAAATGTTTTGACTCTTGGTGTCATCTGTTTGTCCCACCAAACCTGTTTAAGAAGAGATATAACTTGTGGTGGCACAACCTTGGGTCTTTGCCTTCATGGGAGCTCAAGATTATTGAAGCAGTGCTTATAAGCACTTTTGGGGGAGAATTGACCTGTCTGGGTTATTTTCCAAATCAAAGTATCCTCTCTATTGACATTAATGATGGGTGTTTGAAGAATAGCATTTGCAGTTTCAGTACTAAAAAGAGTGTTAATCAAGTTTGTGTTCCAAGTTTTATGCCCAGGAATCCAAAGGTTTTAACTTGTGCGGGATAAACAAAAGGTTGCTGCTGCAATATGAGATTATCATAAATGGCTTCCCAACTAGCAAACCAAGGAGAACTCCATATAGAACTATTCCCATCCACAATTTGATATAAACATGCCGAAATTAAAAGCGGTTTTACCTTAATAATTGCAGACCAGAAGGCTGATTTTGGTATATTTGGTTTCGCTCTTCAAATGGATGTATCATGATGGTACTTAGCCTTGAGGATCTGAGCTAGCTGGCTGTGTGGTTCCTTAGCCAATCTCCACGCTGTTGAGAGGATGAGTCCTTGATTAATTGCCTGCAAAATTTTAATACCAAGACCACCATTTTTTTGTCAATACAAACATCAGCCCATGCTCGTAGGCAAAGGCTTCTAGTTGTTTGATCATCTTGAACACCTGTCCACCAAAAGTTTCTGATAATCGCTGTCAATTTAGCTAGATTTTTTTTTTGAAAATAAAGTTGGACATGTAGTAGATAAGAATGGAGGAGAACACAAATTTTATGAGTGTTAATCTGGCTGCATGCGATAGACGATTGGCTTCTTAGGTGGAGAGCTTGGATTTGAATTTTTCATAAACAAAGGCATAAGCTGATGATTTGTCTTTGGAGGGAAGGATGAGAGGATGGCCTAGATGGGTGAAAGAATTGTCTATGTATGGAGCTGGGAAAAACCTTCTAATATCTTCTCTAGCTTGCATGGTGACACACTTGCTAAAAAGAATTCCTGATTTGCTCCAGTTTGGAGTTTGGCCAGAGTGTTGGCAAAACTGATCAAGAATTTGCGATATAGCTTGAGCTTCCTGAATGTTCGCTTTGCCACAAATAATGAGGTCATCTGCAAACATTAAAGAGTGTATAGGTGGGCAATTTGATCCAAGTAAAATACCTGTGAGTTGATTGGTTTGCAGGGCGTTCCGAAGTGCCAGAGATAGTTCATTCACTACAAAAACAAAAAGGTACGGAGACAACGGACATCCCTGCCTGATGCCTCTCATACTACTGAATTTTGCAAAAGATTAGCCATTAATGATCACGGAGAAAGTTGGCGAGGAAATTTTGACGTTGTGCTCATGCCGGGAAACATCCCACGGGCCGACGATCCAGGTCGAAAGTCAGCACGAAGAGCTATCTGGACGGACGTTTGCATAGTATCTGGACGGACGTTTCCGGCCAAATTCTGCCCTTTTTTTCGTCCCACGAGCAGGCGCGCGCTACGACCTACGAGGAACAAACATGTCAACGCGCGCATTACGGAGACCGGTGCGGTGGTTCGGATAGGATCGAGGGAAAGGGCGCCGCTACGGAACCACATGCAGCTAGCTCACCGCGTGTAAATTGAAGCTACTCATCGCGTGTCCCATATTTACCTGCATTTTGTGGTGCGGGTGTCTGACGATGAAGCCGAATGACAATGACGCACTTTCGTTCATTCCCTCCAAAACACTAGGTAGCCAGGTAGGTACATGTTGGATTCAGAATTTCAAATACAGTACCTGGATTAGAACTGCCAGAGATTCTTGCCTTGGACTCCACCTCGCCACCTCCCCATGTCGCCCAGACAAGGGAGACAGACGCACGCTCCTTTTGACTCTACACACGACGGCACCAGCATTCCGATCGGCGCCGAAAAGCTTGAATCCCCTTGAGCGTTCCCGGGGCCCCAGCTAGCCGTTCATGGTCGACCGACACACCGCCACTTCACACAACCCCCGGAGCATTACGTGTGCTGCAAGTCGCCGACACGGCCACGACCGCGCTGATCGATGTTAACCACTCGCTCGGATAAGGCTGGTGCCAATGCACCGCCCGACTCCCGCCCCGTCACGTCAGCTTTTCTCTCACTCTCACCCCACTCTCACCCCATCTTGCCAATGCATGGGCTATAGTCCCCACTCTCACTTCTCTCTCCTCCCTACCGCCTCCCTCCCGCCTCCCTACCGCCCCCACTAGCACCGCTATCGCCTCCCTCTCGCCCCGCTCTCGCCTCCAACGCGGGCTATAGGCGGGCGGTACCGCCCCCTACCGCCGGGCGCCAGCGCCACCGCCCGCCGCTAGCCTCTCGCCCATCTCCCGCCCGCCTCCCGCCCCAAGCCAGGCGATACCGCCTCCACTACCGCCCCCATTGGCACCAACCTAATGTTACATGAGCAATTCTCTGGTGTAATAACTGACGATCTTGCCGGCATGCCGGACGATGAACATATTCTCCTTGCTGTTCGGCAATGGATAGTCGCCTCGTCTCGAAGAAACAAAAAAAAAATCAAGATAATAGATAAGGTGTTGGGTTGTTTACTGCTTTTGCTTTCGCTCGCTCGTATGGGATCACGATCGCCCATGCATTTCATGCTGATCGATTGAGATCTTTGCCGTCATCTTATGGGTCTTGACTCGCGTCTCATCAGTTTCGGTTGGCATGCAGCTACTACTCTAAATCTAGATCTAGTAAATTAATCTAGATCTTATCAACAGATCGCTGCCAGCTGCTTTACTTTCCCGTCCTGGAAAATTTGTTGCATGATCCACTTTACTCAAGGAAAGTTTGGCGCCCCATTTTCCTGCTTTGTCACGGTTAACAATGAATGCAAATCCAGCTTTTGGCATCAGATCACGGATGGCAGAACATTGCGCGCCAAGCATGCCTCGCAATTCGGTACGGTGCCAAATATTAGGTTTTTTGCATCAGATAATATCGCTAATGGATTTACCACACACGTATGTCTCTGTCTGAGTTGACTGAGATTTTCTTAAGTCTCAGTCACCTCGGAAAAATACAACTGAAGTTTAAAGAAAAGTGTAACTCAGTCCAGTTGCACATTTCTGTTAAAAGTGAACAGAAAATGCAACTCAAGCACTTTTTTATAAGTGACTTAGACTTCAAAAAATCTTAGTTGACTGAGACATAGCAAAACCGTTTACCAAAACCCTTCATGTTAATTTTTTTTTGCACTTTTAAACAGAAAAGTGCAACTCAAGTACTCTTTTTATAAGTGACTTAGACTTAAAAAAATCTCAGTTGACTGAGACATAGCAAAACGTTTACCAAAACCCTTCCCGTTAAAAAAATTCACGAGTTTACATGTAATCGAAATGTTGTTCGTAGTCTTGATTAAGAGGGAGCGTTAAACATCTTGTACACGTACATATACGTGTAAGGTATGCTATACACCACGTTTGGAATTCCATTGTATATCCATAGATTGTTTTTCTCCATCCCTATATAACATGTACCCGAGCCTCCCAACGGCGGCATCGTTTCCGCCTACTCCAATAACGAGAGCCAGGAAGCTATGGGATTAAGCTTAAATAATTTAATTTACTGCTAACTACCGATTTTGTCAGCTATGGGATTAATATCAGTTTTGCTAACTAATATCGGTTTTGCTAACTACCAGCTAGCAGTAAATTAAATTAGTGCTTACTCAAACCCTACACCGTGTGATTGCATCCAATTCAAGCATTTATGAGTTACAAGTTGGTTTACAAGTGACAAAAACGTTTTAGATCGTTAGATTTGCTTTTATGATTTGTGCTAGTTGAGTTGCAACATAAGTCACAACTGTCGTGTAACTAAAAAGTTAATCAATTCTCATTCTTGATCGGGAATTAGTCACCACCTATTCCTACTAACATGCTAAATGGGGCCTGGTTGTGGGCTTGCCAACAACGTAAGGGTAGCCTTTTGCCGTGTTTATAATCCTGACAGAGATCGTGAGTCCAGAGGGTTTTACACGTGGATGAGGGTAGAATTAGCGAGTCGTAAACGTCAGGAAAAGATCCAGCGAGTAGGAGCAGCGTCATCAGTCAGGATAAGCTAGGTTACCACGTACTGCCCACGTTAGTGTACAGTTGTGCGCTATCCTTTCGAGAATAGTAGCAGCAGTAGTTCGACTGATCCATTCAACAGTAGTATTGGCTTATTTTACACGTCTGCCGAATCGCTCGGAAGAAAAATATGGTAGCAGCAGTTGTCATAGCTAGACGTCTGGCCGGTGCGATACACGTATGGGCTCTCGTATCAGCCACTCACCAGCTGCATCTGCGCATTTCGTGTTGCTTTGTTTTCTTTTTTTTTTGCCGTGAACGGCGTGGGGTCAACGGTGACGCACGTCGTCAGGCCACGGAGAGCGCCGTGTTGTTCCGGCATGTCGATCAATCGCGGCCGTATATGCCTTTGCGGGAGACGGCGACGACCGGCCGTACGTCCCCGTCACCAACGGTCGCTCGCTAGCTAGCCTTTCGGTGGTTCGTAGCTACACTCTTGCGGACAATTGCATCCAACTACATTTCCACCTCTATGCTGCTCCGAACTTATTGAGAGCGATCACCATCGTCTGGTTGCGGTTGACTCTAGTTCTGAGGTTGCGACCATGCCGGGAAACACCCCACCGGACGGCTCTGCCGCCGGGATCGAAAATCAGCACGGTGGGGCGCTCTAGAGTCTGGACAGACGTTTCCGGCCAAATTCCGTCAGTTTCCCGACGATTTTCTTCGCACGAGCTGGGGAGCTAGGAGGAACAAGTAAACGCGCGCATTGCGGAGACCGCTGCGGTGGTTAATTCGGATAGGATCGCGGGGAACGGCTCTGCTAAGGAACCAAGGCGAACCGACCGCGTGTAAAGTGAAGTAGAGATCTGGTCGAAGAAACCATCGGACAAACAAACCTGGTACACCTAACTAGCCAGAATCGTGTGTCCCTGGCGTTCCAACTTCCATGATTACCTTCATTTTGTGGTGACAATGATGTCGACCAGCAGCGACCCTCTCGATCCTTTCATCCTCTCCAAGAAACTAGGTAGTACATGTATGCTGGATGGGGATCAGAAAGACTCTCCTTTCATCCTCTTCTTTCATCCTCTCCAAGCTCAAGCTGTGGAGCCTCTCTGCAGAGATGAGATGGCACCTAATTAAGCTAAATCCTGGACGAGCGAGTAGCCTGATAGACTGATTAGCCAAGGTGTCCAAGAAACAAGCTGACCGTCTCGCGCCAGAGAGGACTCGTGTGGCCATCTGACCTCTGATGCGTGCACTAGCACAATGGCAGCCATGCGTCCGACAGAGCACGGCGCCGATTCTTGCCTTGGACTCATGCGTCCCCGGCCAGGCGAGGGAGACAGGCGCACGCTCGACTCTGATCAAACACGGCGCCGCTCTCTACCCTGCTTCACGCACGGGGCACTCGGTTCCTTGACGACCGACACGCGCACGATGCACCGCCGCTCTCTCGGAACCAATTTCCGCTCGCGCCAAGTCGCCGAAACGGCTTCACTGATCGATGCATGTTATCCGCTCGCGTGCGTGCCGCCGCCGGGGACGCCATGCATGAAGACAACTCCAGCAGAGCTGCTGCCTCAACGGGACAAGTGGCATCGGATAGTGATGATTACATCAGCATTGCGGTGTACCTAACGATCTTGCCAGCATGCAGGGGTCGGACGATGAACCAACTCTGCTAGCTCTTCGGTACTAGCGGATAGGAGTCTAGTTTCTCCAAAGAAGAAAAAAGTACGTACTGTAAGATAATAGGTAATAATGTATAGATGCCATTCGAGCGTACGTGATCCGAATAAGCATGTACAAATTTTGCACGACGGAAAAGTAAAGGCAGAGATCAGAGTAGATCAATCTAGCTAGCTAGCTTAGAATAGTTGCATGCCAAGCAAAACTGATGAGACGCGAGTCAAAACCCATACGATCACGGCAAAGATCTTCGTCGATCGGCATGAAATGCATGGGTGATCTGAGCGACAAAGGAAAAGCAGCAACCAACCCAACACGATACCCTTCACTCAAGGAACGTCTGGCGCCATTTCCTTCTTTGACGCGATTCGCACTTCCTGCAAATGTGGCTTTTGGCACAACAACATCACGGAGGTGCTCATAGGGGTAGGGTGTGCGTGTGTGCCTTCATAGGGGTGAGTGTATACGCGTATATGTGAGCGTCTGCGTTTGTACTGTGTTCCTCAAAAAAAAAAAACATCACGGATTGCAGAACATTGTGCGCCAAACATGCTATGGAGTATGGTAGGACGCCTATTTCTGTTTGCTTTAATTTTTTCTCAATCACTTCAGAAAAATGCAACCACGGTTAAAAAATGCAACTGAAACAACAATTTGCATTGAAAAGTGCAAATTATCTATTTTTTGGTTGGTGGATAATTAACAAATTCTCGGTCAATTAGGACATATAGCAGATCCTTTTATTTTTTAATTGATTGATGGATAACATTGGTTGCAATTGAAAAAATATCCAGGCCGGTTAGATTGCTTCATGATTTATGCGCATGCAATACTCCTGCTTAGGACGCGCCATCACGAACCATCACTTCCTATTGCAATTTAATAGTAAAGATTATACTTCCATTGTGGCTATTCTTAGGTACATCAGCATTGCGGTGTACCTGACGTTCTTGCCAGCATGCAGGGGTCGGACGATGAACCAACTCTGCTAGCTCTTCGGTACTAGCGGATAGGAGTCTAGTTTCTCCAAAGAACAAAAAAGTACATACTGTAAGATAATAGGTAATAATTTATAGATGCCATTCGAGCGTACGTGATCCGAATAAGCATGGACAAATTTTGCACGACGGAAAAGTAAAGTTAGAGATTAGAGTAGATCAGCTAGCAAGATTAGAATAGTTGCATGCCAAGAAAAACTGATGAGACGCGAGTCAAAACCCATACGATAGCGGCAAAGATCTTCGCCGATCGGCATGAAATGCATGGGTGATCTGAGCGACAAAGGAAAAGCAGTAACCAACCCAACACGATACCCTTCGCCTATTTGTGTTTGCTTTAAATTTCTCTCAATGACTTCAGAAAAATGCAACCACGGTTAAAAAAAATGCAACTGAAACAATTTGCATTGAAAAGTGCAAATTATCTACTTATTTTTTGTTGGTGGAGAATTAAGAAATTCTCAACCAATTAGGACATAGCAGACCCTTTTAAGTTTTAATTGATTGATGGATAACATTGGTTGCAACTGAAAAAATATCCAGGCCGGTTAGATTGCTTCACGATTTATGCTACTCACCATGGCGTATAACTAGCCACCACCTTTTCAAAAGATAGCAAGTTGGGAATATTTTATCTTCAAAACCGGATTTAAAATTCCATAAGGTATCACGCGTGAAGCCGTACTGCGGTCAGAAGTTGACTAAATGCAAGATCATGAATTCAGTTGTTGCAACGTAGTACTCCTACTCCCCCCGCAAAAAAAAAAACGTAGTACTCCTACTTAGCATATTTGCGCATAAGACAATTACTATACTGGTAAGGGGTACTCCATCCATCCTAAAATAAGTGTATGTTTGAACATATCTTAACTAAAATTTTAGTAACTTTGACTAATTCTCTAGGAAAAAGTACTGTAGCAATATTTATAACACCAAATTAATATCGTTAAATTCATCTTAATATGTATGTAGTTCAACAATATAGTAATTTGATTTCACATATACTACTACGTTTAGTCCAAGTTTAAAAACATTTTTCTTCTACAAAAGAAAAACATACACTTATTCATGGACAGCCCAAAAAATCATGTCACACATTTATTTAAATTTAGATATATCTATATACTCTGCACATATATACATCTATATATACATCTAAATTTACAAATCTGCCGTGTCCTTTTAATTAGGAGGGAGGAAGTAGTACACATGTGCTTTCTGAGATTCTGGTTCCTTTCATAAATTAAGCATATGCGCACGCAATTTCCATGGGATACAACATTTCGAGCTAGTGACTATTCTGCCCCTGCCATTTTTCTTCAAAAAGGCAGCTATTGTGATCCCCGTCACTAGGTCTAGTTGCAGTAAGTCTTCGCATTAATTATTGATCAAAAACAAGTCTGATCAGACTTTGCTGTATATGGGTAAATTCAAACCATTATGTGCGCACGACGGGAGACAATGGCCGGATGGGTCTCCAGCTCTCCATACATGTTCCCAGCACGTCACTGCTACTATATCAACCAGTACATGTTTCTTGTCGATGGATGTGTGTACGTGTCGACGTCTCATACCGTAGCGTTTCGCCGCCGCCGAAGGCGCTGCCGGGCAAAGCTCGCGCGGTGTGGCGGCGGCGGGGCTCCTGCTGGTCGCGGCAGGGCTCGGCGACGGCGGCGCTCGCTCTCGGGCCTTGCGGTGGTGGTGCGTGGCAACGGCGGCCGGAGGTGCGGCGACCGGCGGGCAGATGGCGGTGGGGTGGTTGGGCTCGATCTGGTCCCGCATGGGTCTGGAGAGCCCCGAACTCCTGTACCATGTTCCGGCGCGGGTTGCATCGATGGTCTGCGGATCTGCCCGCGTCACTTGGGCATCGGGGCGGCGGCCCCGACCTTGGCGGCGGCCTCCTCCTTCCGCCGGAGATGGCCAGCAAGATATGGTGGATCTTGGGATCTCATGTCTTGCGAGATAAAGGCGGCGGTCCTAGGGCCTCTCTGCGTGAAGAGGAGGACCTACCGGAGGCCCGGACTCGTGATCCGGCCGGAGGGTTGAGTTCCGGAAGGCTCCGCCGGCGAATGTAACAGGTGCTCCGCCCGGAGTTTGCCGGATCGGAGGTATTCGGTCGTGCGCACCCATGTTTTTATTCCGACCGATTGGTTCCGGAGGGAGCGGCGCGAAGCTCTTTTTCCGTGTTGACATCAAGTGACTATGGATCCATGATGAAAGTCGGAAGAAGAGAATTTCATGAAGGCCGGAGGGAGGACTAGCCGAGGGAGGTTCAAGTCTCCACGCCGTTGAGAGACCGGCTTGGTGTTCCGGGATTCACAACAGCGGTATGAAAGTGGGGGCGACAACACAGTGAAGCGCAGAGTCTTACCTTTCAGGGTGAAAACCCAAGGTCTGGCCTTACCTGGTTGTGCCTGACAATGGCCTTGGTGGAGGCATTGTTTTGAGAGCTGGGACTATCTTCGAGGTGAAAACCCAAGATCTTTGATCGGGCGACGATGGTGTTTGAGCACTCGTTCCCTTCTTGGAGGCGTCGTTTTTGGAGAGTCCGTAATTCGTGTGTTGTCTTGGCGGTGGATGTACTGCTGTTGTTAGGCCCGAGATACTGTAGCGGGGCTTTTGTTTCTTAGTTTTCTTTTCCTTTTTTTTTTGGCTGTGTGCATCCGTAGTGCCATTAGGGTGGTGCGTTGTTGCAGAGACTGGGTGTAATTGGTATCTTCTTGATATTAATATATTCCCTTTATCGAAAAAAAAGCTACACGAGATATTGGAGACGAGCGCTCGGCCTGCACGCAAACTGCTATTGTGGCTCATAGTGCGTACGTACGGCCGCGCACATTCGCTCGTCTTGCGAGGGCTAATTAAATACGGCGGCCGGAGACGAAATGGAAACAGAGAAGGAGAGGCCCAGAGGACACTGCGAACTATCTTATGCGTTTTGGCATATGCTCAAGTCAAAATTACAAAAAAAAAAAGAAAAACAAGAATGCAGTCATTCAGCTACCCTTGTCTGTTGTGTTGGCTGTTGCGAAATGCTAACTGCTACGGCATTATCACTGAGCTCGTACGAACGCAAGCACGCGGGCAAAATCATGGAAATTTCTCCCTTGGACTTGGTGAAAAGCTCGGAGGAGCGAGTGGATAAAGGACGAGAAAATTATGGAGCAGATCGAAGAAGCTCCTCCAGCAATTAATTAAGAACGGCACACGACCTTGCACTGCAAGCTAGCTGGCTGGCATTGTAGTCGTTGCTTCGGATTTGCTGGAAGATTGGTGTCACACCTGTACGACGACCTCGGATCCTTGTGCTGCGATTGATCCATGGACGCCCACATCACACACTTGATTTCGTCCGTACGTAGATCGATGTCAGGTCGGTGGGATGACCAAAGTCAACACCTGCACCCGTGGGTAATCTTTGCCTTACCCATTTATCCATCGTCTAATGTCATGGTCAAGAGAAGAGGACTGATATGTAACGTACCGTAGTATATATCTGCAGCGATCAGGACCGATTACGATAGAAATACTTCATTAGATTCGTAAATTGGGAGTAACTTTAAAGTTTGGACAATGGTCGCGTGTTCCCGGATATGTAGCATTTTGATATGGAGATAATGCCGCGGTTGATTCTCAGCGTGCTGGTGTCTTCTTGTAGCAACTTGATATGGAGATAATGCTCACGGGCACGCACGGTAGCCTGGCAGCGGCAGCACTAGATGTGTTGCTGTGTTCACCGGAGGTACACGTCACCTAGAATCGAATCCGCAAGAAGCTCCATCGATCACCCCCTACCTCGTATGCACGACAGGTCACGGTCGCAGGAGCTTGAGGTGAGCGGTGAGGAGGGACCGATCGACGGACGGATGGCGACCACGGATGCACGTCCGGCACAAGTCTCGCCGCGCGCCCATAATTCTCGTCCACGCATGCATGTCGCATGTCGGTCCGGCGCCGCGGCCACGGTAAACAAAATGGGCGAAGCACCGATAGACGATAGGCAGGCTGCCCCAAATGGTTGGAGGATCCATTGGCCTATCCAATCCAGCACTCTGAGGGCATCTCCAACCGGGCGACCCAAACGGACGCGCTGGGCCATTTATTTTGGGCCGTTTGGGTGGCCGCGCGGACACGCGGACAGCGGCCCGCGTCCGCGTGTCCGTTTGGGTCGCACACGGCGTCCAACGCGGCGACCCAAAGAGACGCCACGTGGTTCGTCTTCCTTGCGCGGCGTTGCGCCATGGCACGCCTCGACGGGACAGCCATGGCGGGCGGTGGAACGCGCGGGAAAAGTTCCCGCGTGCACCAAGCTAGGTTCCCGCGCGCGCGAAAACGCCATTGGCGCGCGCTCGCGCCCAAGTTTCCCGCCAGGCCGCCGGCTATAAAAGACGGCGGCGGTCTCACACAGACCGCATCACCTTCCTCTCCCCCTCCACCTTCTCCGGCGCCATGCCTCGCACCCTGCAGACCACGTGGGCCAAGCTCTCCCTCGCCGCCCGGGCCAGGTTCCCGCGGACGGAGGAGGAGGAGCGCGTGGACTCGCGGTGGGTCGCCGACGACGAGGCGCTCCGCGTCGGTGCCGAGGCGGCGGCAAAGAAGGCCGGCGACGCGGAGATGGCGGAGGCGGCCGCGGAGGGCTGGCACGAGACCGCGGACGGCTGGTACGAGGCCGCGGAGGATGGTGCGGCCGCCGCGGAGGAGCCCGTCCACGAGGAGGACCTCACGCTGGCGAACATCAACGCCGCCATCGAGGAGCGCCTCGCCGACCTCACGCGCGTGACCAAGGAGCACGAGGCCACCTGGCGGGCCGGCCGCCGCCGTGTAGGCGACCTCCTCGGCCAGAAGAACGAGCTAGCGAGCAGCCCGTCACCTCATCCAGATGCCCTCGCCCGAGCGGCGCGCCCGGGAGGACGCTGACTCGGCGGAGCACGGCCGGCAAGAGCGCATGCGCCGGCGCCAGGACATCCAGGAGGCCCAGGCCCCCGCCCGCGTCCGGCTGGAGGCGCGCACCGCTGTGGAATGCGCCGCCCCGCGGAGAGCCGGAGCTATGCGGGAAGCGGATGATTCCGCCGCAGGAGGCGGAGCGCGAGCGCGCCCGAGGTGCGCGGACGGAAAGGAGGAGGATGAAGGCCTCCGCCGATGGCGCCGCCCGCGCCGCCGCCGCGCCACCCAGCCCGTAAGCTGGAGTGGAATCCTCACGCGTACAGGCCGCCCGCGTCGAGTGAAATCCACGGCCCCGACGGCGAGCCGGCGAGGAGTCGCCGGCTAGGCCGCCGGCCCCATACGTATTTAGGATAGAAGTAGGAGCTAAAAAAAATGTAATGAGTTCTTTTTAATGAGTTCTTTTTAATGAAAAATATTACTTATGCCTATGACACGCGGGCCAGGGGCGGACAAGGGGCGAACGCGAGCGACCAGCCTTTCGCGTCCGCGGCCACGCAAACCCGGCCAAGATTTGGGCCGGGTTTGCGTCGATCCGGACGCCGCGGGCATCCGTTTTAGGGATAGGTCCGCGCGCTGGTGTTTTATCCAGCTGGACCCATCTGGATGCGCGGGCGCAGGATAGGTCGCCCGGTTGGAGATGCCCTGAGTCCCTGCACAAAACGAGAAGAAGCAAAGGATTATAAGAGGATCGGACGCTTGCCTTGGCAAGCAACGTCGGTTCCATGGCGCCTAATCCCACTAGTGATACCGGTGCCGTGGTATGGAGCCTCACGGCGACGTGGCTACAGCTAATTTCGGTACTACCGACCACACCGGTCCACGATCCTCAACTCCTGTCGCCGTCCCCCTCCCCGAGCTGGACTAAACGGACGGTGCGCGAAGGAATGTACCACTGATAATTGCCACCTATCCTCTTAACTTCAACTTCTGTACTACCTCCATCAGTTAGCAATACAGTATACGCACACTATCTGGCATGAGTATTCGTACGGCTCCAAGCAGAGCCCGTGTATGCGTATACATACGGTACATGCGTGAGCAACTTGTACACACGTCGCTGAGATCAAAACGGGCAGGGATCCACGTCCAGATCGGTCGACCTTTACCGGAAGGAAAGTAAAGTGCTGCAGCGGCCAAATCCTTAAACCGGATAACATAGTCAAATCGGGCATGCATTACTCACCTTTCACGGATTAACATCCCACCGGCCGGTCCTACTTTACCGTCTTTTTGTAGCTGGGCAAGCTAGGGCCCATGCATTTTTAGTCAAGTTTTGTTTAGTCTGGCTTGCTTGGTGGGTGATCGAGTTAGGTAAGGAGAGCCAGGAAGCTCCCGTAGCTCAAGAGTGTTTCGAAGAGCATCTCTAGCCGTGACCGAACTCGTTAAAAATGAAAACGTATGACTTGTGAAATGTAAGCGTTCGATGCTTTGATTGAGCTTACATACAAAGTTAATTTACATATAAAACAAAATTTTAATTAATAATCCTCCGCCGCGCGACTAGTTTGACCAAAATTTGGTCCCGTGGTCACGGGGGCCTCTACGCGCGGCGGAGGACGGCTAGGCAGCGCTAGGCCCGACGGAGGTGGAGGCTGGAGAAGTCATACTCCTCGTCGAGGGCGACGCCCTCGAGCTAGACGCGACGGACACGCACCTCCGCCTGCGCCGCCTCGTACGCCATGACCCGGTGCACGTTTTCTTGCTCCTCGCAGTAGAAGCGCGCGCCTCCAACTCCAAAACACCGCTATTCGCGTAGTGCGCGAGTTCCCCCAGGGGCGTGAGCGCCCAGTTCGTGCACCTCCGCGCCGACCGCTTGCGCGCTCCGTCAGAGCGCACCCACTTCGCGCGCTCCGCCTTCGAGCGAAAATATGGTGGACGAGACGGCGAGTCTCCGCTGCCGATACGGCCGCTTTCCCTACCGGATATTCCTGCGCCAGCCATGGGAATGGAGCGGAGGTCGCGGCGGAGCGGGTTGAGCGAGGGAGCTACATATGTGGCGGAGGGAAGTAGGGTTTCGGAACCGAACTCCTCTCCTCACCCCGGTTAAATAGGGGTAAGGGCGATATTTTTCTTGGGCACTCGAACTCAGTTTATGGGTCAGGCCGCGAGTTCAGGCACCGCTCTGGACCACTTTTGGCCCGCACCCGTAAACTGACCGGGAAAGTTCAGTTTCGGCGTGTAGGTCTTCCTCTTCCTTCTAAACTAATTGCTTTCGCTTGACTCTTCCAGTAAAAAAGTCTACTGAGTGGTTGAAGGAAAGCGAAAAGGAATGGCTTTTTCATGTACCAAATCTGGTGAGCCAGACATCAAGCAAAAATGGACATACAATCAAAGAGTAAGGAGCAGTTATTTGCAATGACGGGTGGATTGGTCAGAGCTGCAAGGAGAGACTCGGTTATGGTGCTGCTAGAGATGCTCTAAGAGCAAGAGTAATAGTGTAGCTAGCAGTTAGCTATAGTAGTTTGCCATATCATCGAGAGTTCAGACAAATTTTACACGCGGATAATGTAACAATTAGTGAGTTTTAAACGCGGGGATTAATTTAGTTAGCTCCTGCAACAGCGTAATCCGTCAGGATAAGCTAGGTTATCAGGTACTGCCCACGTTAGTGTGCATTTGTGCACTATTCCTTGGAGAACAGTAGCGGCAGTTCGACCGATCCATTCAACAGTATTATTGGCGTATTCTACACGTCTACAGAAGCGATCAGATGAAGAAGAAAAATAGTGAAACAGTTGGCATGGTCGTGTGGGCGGTGTGATACACGTTTGGGCCTCCCTCAGCCGCGCGTCAATGGTACGCACGATCGTCAGGCCACGGATAGTACCGTACGTGTTATTGTAGCATGGCAGTCGATCGAGCTCGGCGTCCGTCTTTGGCGGAGACGGCGACGACCCTAATACGTCCCCGTCGCCAACGAGAGCTAGCCTTTCGGTGGTTCCTAGCTACTCTCTGATCTGACACGTGCATCCAAGCCACATTTTCACGATTCTAGTTGGAACTTATCTGGACGTTTCTAATCTTCTACACCGTCGCGCTGTTGACTGTAATTTTGATGTTGCGCTCAGCGCATCTCCAGCGGGCGCGACGCATTTCAGACGTCGAAACGGACGCGTCGTGTTCGTTTGCGTCGGCCGAAATGGTCGAAATCGTCCGGGCGTCCGTTTGCGTCGGGGGTGGCTCCAGCGGCGCGACGCATAATTTTTTTTTTCATTCATAATTTACGTTAAAAAAACATTAAAAAGCCATAAAGGCATGCTAAAAGTTGGTGCTGCCTACTGGTCGTCGTCGGCCGACGAGGTTAATGAACTCCGGCGTCGGCCATGGAAGCTCGTACGCCGGCGGTGGAGGAGGTACCGCCGCATGGGCGGGAGGCCGTGGCCGTGGATCCCACGCCGGAGCAGCAAGGCGGAGCGCGGTCGTTGGAACGCGTCGGCGTAGCCGGAGGAGTCGCCGGCCTCCCCTGCGCGAGCGCTGACTCCCGCAGCTGGATTGCGAGCCCCTCCTACAAAGCGAGCTCGTTGAGCTCGTCCCGCGCGCTGTTGGCCAGTGCCATGGCAATGGCCTCATCCTCGGAAAGGTCCGGCGCCTGGGTCTCCGGATCCCACGCCGGCCCGCCGTCATCGTGGTCGTAGTCGACCATGTCGACGTCCTCGTCCGTGTCCTCCTCGTCGTCCGCGTCCTCCTGGTCGTTCTCTTCTTCTTCTGCGGCGATCTCTCGGTCGAAGAAGTCCACGTCGCCGAGGTAGCCAGCGCGGCGGCGCGCGTCGAACTCCCACGTCCCGAATGAAATCCAGTTGAAGAAGTTCAGCGCGTACGCCTCATCCTCTCGCAGATCCGGCGGCAAGATCGCTCGGCGGCGGCGCACCTCGTCCCCGCCGCTCTCGGCCCTCGCGCGGCACGGGGGGGACCGGCCCGCGCCGCGAGTTGGGGTACCAGCCCCACCCCGGCAAGTTCGCGTCCGGCCATGGCACGGGCCGGTTTCCTCCCATAGTCGCCGCGCGAGCTCAACGCGGACGTACCGGCCGACCCTTGCCTTCTTGCCGAAACGCGAGCCGCTTGCCTCCTAGTCGTTCTTCGTCTTGCGGAACGGCCAGCATTTCTTTCCCATGGCGTCGGTGGGGTGGATACTGTGGGATTTGGCAATGGTTTGGTCGTCGAAATGGACGCCGGCAGCGTCCATTTAAAAGGCTCCGACGCCATATCGCCTTCAATGGCCTGCCAGTGCAACGTCTACTAGCTGCGCACGCTCGCGGAAGCCGAGGCACGCCATTAACGCGGCCCTGCGAAAGCTGCAGCGCGCCGCCCGGAAGTAATGCCCGAAGAGCGGACACTTTGCGCGTCCGCGCAGCGTCCGCCGAGACGCAAACCTGGCGCATATTTGGGCCAGGTTTGCGTCTCTGCTGACGGTCCGGTCACTTTGCGTCGCACCGCTGGAGGTGGTGCACGACGCATTTTCGGTCACGGCAGACACAAACGATCGCTCAGCGTCCGTTTGCGTCGCGCCGCTGCTGGAGATGCCCTCATGCCGGGAAACATCCCACCGGGCCGCCCTGCCGCCGGGATGGAAGGTCAGCTCGGGACGTTTCCGGCCAAATTCTGTCAGTATGCTAACGATTTTCTTCGCACGAGCTGGGGAGCTACGAGGAACAACCGAACAAAGTAAACGCGCGCATCACGGTGGTTCGGATAGGATAGCGGGCAGGGGAACGGCGGCGCTACGGAACCACAGCCAGCCCACCGCGTGTAAAGTGAAGCAGGGAAGCGGTGGAAGAATCCACGGCACACAACCTGGTGCACCTAACTAAGCAGAATGTTGTGGTGCGGATGTTGACGATGATGTCGACTGGCAAGTGGCAACGACCCTCCCCTTTCATCCCCTCCAAGAAACCAGGTAGATGTTGGAATTTGTTCAAAAGAAAGGGTAGACATTGGATCAGAAAGACATGCCTGTCATCGTGTGGACCTTCGACCGGTCGAGCCTCTCTGCTGATAAGGGATGGCACCCAATCTAAATCTCGCTCGTGATTAACATGAAAGACCAGGCGACCGTTCGCTGAAAACGATCATCTCTCCAGAGAAATTACGCGCCTCACCGTCTGATTCCTGATGCATGCACTAGCACAATAGCAGCATGCCACATACATGTGTGCGTTTCGACACAGCACGCCCAAGATGTATACTCCCTCCGTTCTGAAATAGTCTACGTTCTAGCTCTAAAATTTGTTCTGAAATATTCTACATTCTAGCTTTTAGTCAACAACAACACTGAAAACAAAGTGATTTTGTTCTCTTTATTGGTTGATGCTGTTTTCAATATAGCTTGGATTGGTTGTTCACATATCTAAGTAGTACTAATAAATGCAATACTAGTTTGTCTTATTTTTTCTAGAATGTAAAGTAAATCAAAACGGAGGGAGTAAGTCCTAACCTTGATCAAACTTAACATAGTTTGATTTTTTAGAAACAATATAAGTCCTAACCTTGCGATGGAGGTAGTATATAGAGGCTTGCCTTGGACTCCACCCTCCTCATGTATCCGATGCCGAGGCAAGACTCATTTGACTCTGATGAAACACGGCGCCGCTCAGTACGCACGATCGAGAGCACTCTGAACCAAGCGCGCCGAAATGGTTGAATCCTCGTGCGCGTTGTTCGATCGACAGGCCGATGCGCTTTGACATTAATCCTGAAAGTAATTTCCGCGCGCGCAAATCTACTCGCCGACACGGCCTTGCTGGCTGATCCATGTTATTCGCTCGCTCGCGCGTCGGTCACATTTCGCAGCGCGAAATTGCAGTGCTCCGTTTGTTGTAGTTTTTGAGAGAGTTAAGAGGGAGGCTAGGCTTTGGGTTATTGCGGGCGCCAAAAGGTTGGGCGGATTGATGTCGGGAGAGTAATCCCTTGTATTTTATTCGCATGTACTCTCATGTTAAACTTCTTCTCTTAATCAATAGATTGGGGCAAAGCTTTTGCCCCCGTTTCAAAAAAAAAAAATTTTCGCAGCGCGAAATTGCAGTGTTTGTATCAGATTGGGCATCTCCACGGGCTCGACTCATTTCAGTGTCTGTATTACACTGTTTGCGTTGGGCCATGAGCACAAGATTGCCAGCGATGCATCCATTTTATTTGGGTCAGGAACTATAACGGTCCAACGTATTTTTAAATATTTTTATTGAAAAAAAACGTAATTTGCATTTCTTAGAAAAGGGGAGAAAACATTTAAGAGATAACGGGCCAAGAAAAGCCTGTTCTAGTGGTGTTCTTCGTTGTCCCCCTTGAGGTCCTCATATTCTAGTGGTGTTCTTCGTCGTCAATCGTGAGGTCCTTATATCCCTCCTCCTCCCCGTCCTTCACCCTCACTCGAGTGGCGCGTCATAGTTGTACTCGTCGCCGTCGAGGAACCCCGATCGGCGCCTTAGATCCCATTCAAGATGCCCGAATGAGTCCCACAACAGCGAGTTGATGATGTAAGCGGGGTCGGCGAGGAAGTCGGTGGCAGCAGGGCCGGACGACGGACGATCTCCTACCGCCTTTCGCAGCCCTACTGCGGCATTGGTGGCATGGGAATTAACCCGCCAGTGGCTAAGCAACCACCCACCGGGAGGTGCACATCGCTTCACTAGAGCACATGACGTTCATTTGTCGTAGAGGGCCTGGGCCACATCGATTGTGACGTGGATGCGGACGAGCGACTTCTTCTTCTACCTTTTCACCGGCGACGAGTCAACCTCTTTATCATGCTTCGAGTTCCTAAAAGTCCATCACTTTCCCATGGCACTAGTAGGAAATAGGTGATATGTGGCACGCCAAAATGGAATTTTGTGTTGCATATGGGATGCGCCACAGAATTCTGGCCAATAAATTTTATTTCTGTGGCGCATAACAATATGAGCCACAGAATTCTCACATTTTTGTGGCGCATCTACACGATATTCGCCACAGAATACTCAAAAAATTGAAAAGATTAATACTTTCAAACAGAACAGGAAAAATAAAATCGAAATAATTTGGAAAAACTAAAAAATTTGAATTTTTTAACATCAAATCACAATACAAACATAAATCAAATGATGAATTCCCACTAGCCACTAGGTCACCTATCCTCAAACTGCTCCAACCTAAGCACGGTTAACTTTTAAGTTCTACTGATTGAGCTACCCTTGTGCTACTAAAGTTCTTATTGATATTAGTATCTTATCAACCTTCTTGAGGCTTGTCTGTGTAATATGTGTGTGTAGTTTATGTGTGGTATGTGTATACTAGCTCCGTTTTAAGGAATAAGACGTTCTCATTTACGTGCTTTTTTGTTTGACCAAGAATTATTTCAAATAGATATAAAATATTGTATGAAATTAGCATCATTAAAATGTGTTTTACAATACAAATCAAACAATACTAATTACACATAATATAATCAAGATTTTGTTGCTCAATTTGTATGTATGTTTAGGTGTGTACGTGTGTTTTAAAATTTCTCAAAACAACAAAAACATCGAAATTTTCAAAAGGAAATTCAAAATTTTCAGCAAATCCAAAAAAAACTAAAATTTTAGGAAAAACGTAAAAACTTAAAAAATTAATTTTTTTGAGAAATTCTACTTTTTTTGAAATTTCAAAGAAACTAAAATTTTCCAAAAAAACAAAACAATCCTTAAAGATCAAAAATGGAAAAGAATATAAAAAATTCTAATTTTTTAAAAATCTAAAATTTAAAATAAAAACATTTCAAAAAATCTATAAAATTAAAAAACAGTAAAAAATAAAAAAATAAAAATTTCAAAAAGAACTAATTTAAAAATCCTAGAATTTCAAAATTTTGAAAAGATTCTAAAAATTGTAAAATTTCAAAACACCTAAAATTTTAGAAAATCTAGAATTTAAAAATCCAAAAATTTGTGTGCCGTATATAGCAATAATCCAATTCTTCCACCGCTGCTAAAAGCGGAGGGTTCCATTGATGGCCCCCCGTGGAGACCAACCACACGCAGAAGGAAAGCAATACGGTGGCACAGAGACCAATATGTTTGATCCCTTTGGATCGAATCGGTGAAGATACCCTTCTAGTTGCATCCTATGCTGGATGGAGTCTCGTTGCACCACGAAGACAACTCGAGCTACTGCTGCAGCCTGCATGTACCCTCTGTCTACAGATAATGATTCTGTCAGCCATTGTGGCGTACCTTAACGAGCTTGCCAGCAGGCCGGATGATCAACCAACTCTGCTAGCTTCCTGTTCGGTAGTAGTGGTGGTCGATAGGAATCTCGTTTCAAAGAAAGAAATTAGATAATGGATAAGGTGTTGGGTAGGTTGCTGCTTTTGCTTTCGCTCGGATCGGATCACCCATGCATTTCATGGCGATCGATGCATATCTTTGCCGTGGCCGTATGTGTTTTGACCCGCCGCCCGGGTCTTATCAATTTCGGTTGGCATGCAGCTATTTTTGTGTGGGCAGAGGTAGCTACATTATCCAGCTCCGCATGGTCAGAGGACGGCAATGACAATGAAATCTAGATCTTCGTCTGCAGATCACTGCCTGCTTTACTTTCCCGTGGAAAATTTGTCGATGCTAATCCAGAACACGTATACCTACGTTCGAAGGCAACGCGCGCACGCATGATTCCCTTTACTCAAGGAAACTTTGGCGCCATTTCCTCCTTTCGCACGGTTCACAATTAATGCAAATTCGGCTTTTGGCATCAGATCACGGGTGACAGAACATTGTGCACCAAACACGGCCACGTGGTACGGCATGGTGCCAATTATTTGTTTGATTTTAGTTATACTCCTCCCAATCTATAATAATTATTATGATTTTAGTTTAAATTTGACCAAAAATGAAAACAAACAAAGCTCGTGTTGTTTAAGTATTGCACATCAGGCAACTACCACGCCGGCAAGAAGTCTATATCTGCTTCCTGATTCCGATCCACAGATGATTACTGGCACGCTCACTATCCATTTGTGCATTCTGAACTAGTGACCCCATTCTGCTCCTGCCATTTTTCTTCGGTCAGCTCTTCTCATCCCCGTCAGTAGCGGTCACCAAGTCTTCTTCGCATTAATGATCGATCGAAAACAAGTCTGATCAGACTTTGACGTAATTTCCAACCATTCTGCGCGCACGATGGGAGACAAAGAGGCCGGATGGATCTCCAGCTCTCCACACATGTTCCTGGCACGTCACTGCTACTGCGACTGGCATATGTTTTCTGTCGACGGATGGGTACGTGTCGACGTGTCGTATCGTACGTTTCTGAAGTGCATATGGTAGCACCACTCTTGTTTCTACTATATCCATCCTTTCAGCTACACGAGTTATTGGAGACGAGCGCCCGGGCTACACGCAAACCGTTATTGTGGTTCATAGTAGGTATGGCCACGCACTGTCTTGCGGGAGCTAGTTAAATACACGAGGAACGGTGACAAAATTGAAACACAGAAGGAGAGCTCCAGAGGTCACTGCGAACGATCTTGTGCATTTTGTCATATGCTAAATTCAAAAACAAAAACTTATAAGAAAACTAGAAGTCTGGAATGCAGTAATTCAGCTAGCCTTGTCTGTTGTGTTGGCTGTTTCGAAAAGAGATCCTAATTGCTACGGCATAACCGAGCTCGTACGTACGCATGCGAGAAGAATCGCTGAAATTTCTGCATGCCGAAGACCAGGTAAAAAGTCAACCAATTAAAATCGTCGGTTCGGATAGTGTGGAAGATCGGTGTAACACCTGTACCTGTACGACAACCTCGGATCCTTCTGGTCCGATCGATCCATGGATCACACACTTGATTTCGTCCGTACATTGATCGATGTAAGGTGCTATGCCCAAGGTCAACAGTCAACACCTGCACCAGCAGACAATCTTTGCCTTATCCAGTTATTTTTTGAATTTTGCCTTATCCAGTTATCACACGCTAGGTTCGTATAATAGGTTTATCCATCATCTCACGGGCATCATGTATGATCAAGACTCAAGAGAAGAGGACCGGTGTAATGTGGTATTCATCGGCGGCGATCGGAAGATGGTGCTGGTCCTCCTACGATGGATGGCGGCAGGGTCGCGTTTGCCGAAAAGACGCAACATCAGCCGAGGGGTGCATCGGTGTGGTCCTGCAGCGGGGTCACACAGACGCCTGGCCCTGCATTTATGCCATGGTGATGGCTCGTCTCCGGCATGCTCTAAGTCCTTAGGCCATCTGGTTTCGGGAGACGTAGCCTTCTTTGCGGCGGACCAAGCCTACGGGTTGCTGGTGAGGATTGGGGTTGCCGGCACTGAAGGGAGCCAACGGGGCGTGGAGGCTGCTGGCTTGGGCCTAACAATGGTGATTTGGTTCTATTACTCTTCTCGTCAAGTCACTGCTCTGTTTCATGTCGGCCTCCTCGATCTAGCCCCAATGAGTTTCGTTCATTCCTATCAGCTATTACCGTTGATGGGCGCATGGTGCCTATGGATATGTTGATCGAAAACGATCTGGTTGTGCGCACCAATATTTTTAGCAAGTGCGGCTTCAAGAGGGCACGACTCGAAGCTTTAGTTTATTGTCTGTACCTTGGGACATGTCTATGTATAGATATTCATGGTATTAATAGAGGTGGAGAAAGACATGGTGGCTACATTGGAGGTTTGAAATTATGGCTCATGGGTGTATTGGGTGCGATGCGATAAAGACTATATTGTTATGGCTGGCGGGGCGTTGTTCTTATCCATTATGGAGGTGTTTGAAGACTTGCATCGATGGCCTCAGCAAGGTGAGGTGGCAGCACATGAGGACTGTATTTTCTGGTGGTGCTTCTTGAGTATTGAGTCGGGATTTCTAGTGTAAAAATTAAAGGTCTAACCTTTTGGTTGTACCTAGGAATAACCTTACTGAATGCATTGTTTTGGGGACTCTGACTCCCTCTATGGTGAAAATCTAAAATCTTCGATTGGACGATGACAACGTTGTGCATTGTTTTCTTCCTGCATGTGTTATTTTTGGAGAATCTCTTTTATAATTCAGGTGTCGTCTTTCATGGCTATTGTTAGAGATTTGTTGTTGTGTATGTTTAATCGACGTGTCTTTTTTGTTGTTGTGTGCATCTTTGATGTCTTCATTCATCTTGTTGGTGTAGAGGTTGCGTAAAATTTATATCTTCCTGATACTAATATATAATTTATATGCAAAAAAAAAGCAAACGGCAGTGTGACACGCTAGTGAAAAGAAATGCATAGGAGCGATGATCACTATCCAGATATTCTTTACCAGAAAGCAAAGCACGAGATCTGCAAAAGGGCAATCCTACTACCGGATAGCGGATAACATAATCAAATTTAGCGTGCTTGCATGGGTGAAGCAGTACACTCTTTTGAAGGATATACTGCCGGTCCTACTCTAGCGTTAATATCCTTTTGGCCTCTGGGGGACCCCTCTGGCTGGCGCATTAGTGCAGGTAGCTTGGTGATCGAATTAGGTAACGAGGAAACTTAATCTGGTAGTTCAACAGTGATCAACATCGTAGTGTGGGGCCCGGCCGGGGGTTTGCCCGGAACGTGAAGGCAACGTTTTGCCGTATTTAACTAAACCAAATCTCAACATGGACCGGAATGGTGTACGGTGGGATTAGCTAATTAAAAAGTACTAAGACTCAAGTAACTTCAGTAGTAACTTAAGAGCTAACTCAGTAAATTTGTTTATGTGGCACTGAGTTAATGAGGAGAGAGGAGGATAGAGTAACATAGCTAGTTACAGTAACATCACACTTTTCAAGGCACAATGAGTCTACAAGCTAACTAATGGAGTACTAACTTGATGTTACTATGCACTATGAGGGTAGTAACATATACTAGTGTCATGTGCATGTTACTAGTTGAAGTTACTATGCACTATGACCAGCCTAACAGCTAGTAGTAAAGGTACGTAGGGATTAGCTGCGAATTAGAGCAAGTAAGAGCATCTCCAGCCGTGTCCCCCAAAGCGTCCCCCAAACCGCGTCGGATCGAGCGTTTGGGGGATGTGTTTTGTTTGTGCCGTGTTTGGGGGACGTCGCTCCCCAGCCGCGTCCCTCAAACGCCTCCCCCAATCAGAAATTCAAATAGTTGCATTCAAAAGAGATCGTTCCCGCCGAATCATCGCGATCAGAGTAGCGGCGATCAAAGTACTGGGCGCGCGATCATATTAAAGACCGGTGGTGCATGCTAATTAGAAGAAGGGGTTGGGCGACGGCGACGTATCCTGAGTCGACGCAGGCCCGTCGATCACGATGACCTCGTCGCGATCTGCCCATTGTTGTGCATTCTCCGTCTGCTCCGTCGCCGACGCAGAGGCCGACGCATGTCTAGCAGTAGAAGACGCGTCAGCCGGCTCTTGCTGCGCTGCCGCTGCCGCCGTTGCCGCTGCCAGGGCCGCCGCGTCGGCGGCAATGTCGGCCGCCGCCATTTTGGCTTCGATGTCGTCGAGGATCTGGCCTTTGAAGAAGTTGTGCGCCGCTCGCGTCCGGGGAGACATTCCCTCTGTCGACGTTCTCAGCAGGGACATGTCGTCCCTGCGTTTTTTGAGCTCCAACTTCTCCTCTTGCTTCTTGAGCAGCTCGGCCCACCTTTCGTCGGCCTTCTTGTCGCGGGAGAGAAAGGTCGAGGAGACGTCGGCGAGGCATTTCGTGATCGACGCCTGCGTCTTCTCACACGACGCAGCGTCGGCCAAGGCGGCCTTGGCAGCCTTGTTGCAAGTAGGACGCCCTGTCGAAGTTGCCAGCGACGCGTCCAGATCAATGGCGTCCTTCTCCTTGGACAGCGACAAGCGCGTCAACCGCCATTTCTCGTTCAATTTAAGCTTGCTATAGCAATGCATGAGCACGAAAGACTTGTGACCTTCTGAGTTCCTCCGGTACAAATTCATGGCCCCTATCAAACTAACCAAAGGAAGCAGAATCATTTCATCGAACACAATGTAGGCGCTACATATTATGGAAGAAAGAGTCGTACCAGTTGGGCGACGTCGGCGCCGCTGTCGCCTCTGGTTTCTAAGTCGTGATGGTACCCATGGAAGGAGTTCACCGACGCCTGGATGATGGCCCATCGCGTCGACATTGCCTTTTGGCTCCTCTTCATTGTCACTTTGTTGTAGTCGTTGTTGATGAGCTTGCGCTCATCGAACTCGGCCTTGATCCTCGCCCAATACTTCACGTATTTTTGGTTGGCGCTGATGATGGAGTCATGGCTCACCGTCGCCCACGACTCGCACATACAAAGATCTTCCAAAACCGTCCACTTCGGGCCTCGTGTGCCCGACGCCTTCTTCTTCTTCTTCTTCTTCTTCTTCTTCTTATTCTTCTTCTTCTTCTTCTTCTTCTTCTTCTTCTTCTTCTTCTTCTTCTTCTTCTTTGTGGTGACCCAGCGTACCACTGCATGGTGTAGTACACAAGTCGTTGACATAACACAAGTGAAACACCGTTCCACTCATATTACATCCCTCAGAGTGGTACAACAGAAACATATGCGAGTCCAAGGTATGTCTATAGAAGGATACACAAGCTGTTTACAGAAGATCAACACATCCCCCTAATTTACAGTGAGGTAAAACTTCAAATAAAGTTCCAGAAGAACGACTCGTAGTCTAACTTATTGCTAACTCAAGCTTAAGAGCTACTAGGCTTGATAAAGAAATTTAGCTACTTAGGTGCTAGGATTAGGGAAAGGCTCCCTTCTATTACTAGTCTAAGTTTCCACTATAGTTGCTGCAGCAGTTGACTTCCTTGACTTCTTTGCTTGGATTCTTCATCTTGTTGTAGTTGACTCCTTTGTCTTCGAGTTCCACGGTAGTTTATCCTCCGGTGCCTCCATAGCTAAGCAGGGGATTTAAGAGTGGGATGAGTACGAGCGTACTCAGCAAGTTCATATTAGGGAAATAGGTGTATCATGCGCTAGCTACAGCCACGGACCGGAAAGTCATAGGCAAATGCAAGTTTTCATAAACATTTCTTCAAAAGGTTTATTTTATTTCGAAAACTATGCCCGTCAGTCTTCACAGGTTGACTAGAACTTCATGGAGTTCCTTTCCTGCCGCGTTCGCAGTTCCCTTCCCGGAACAGGGAGTGACAGTCACAATTCAGTATCCTCTGCAGATGTGCGTTACTTTTTCCATAAGAGAACTTATCCTTGATACCTTACTGAGATGCGTTTCTCGTCCACACTTCCTTGGTGTGGGGCCAGGTGTAAGATCCAAGCCAATCACTGCCTTCTCCACGACCTCGCAGACCCACCCTTTTGTAAGTCTGTCCTCACCTTTATCTATGGGTAGACCGACCCAGGCACTTGTTCTCACCTATACCATTAAGGTAGACCGTTCCGAACAATTCATGTGCCCTGTCCTATACACCATAGATAGACCGATCCGGACAACCCTTACAATCCTTCATAGACCAATAATAAGTCTGCCCTCCCCTGTATCTAATGGTAGACCGTGACGGACCACATGTCCCCACCTTTACCAAAGATAGACCGATACAGGCAACCCTTATCACCAGTCCGTTGGCATGCGAGAGGGAAAAGATACAGCTAACTTCCCTAGAGCCATTATAGATCTTATGGTTAACGCGATATGTACGGCGCTAGAATCACTGGACGGCATTGGTACTTAATCCTAGATGAATAGTACCCGTGCAATGGAACCTCCACCAATCAACACATACCATGGTTCCATTGCCCACCACATAGTCATATTCATAATTGTAAAATAATATTTGATTTTCAATGCAAGAGTGATAAGTATACTACTTTGCATATAATTTGATAAAAATAATCAAATGACATGAGCTAGCGATGAACTTGCCTTTCTTGACTGCAAGATTATGCAGACAAAAGCTTCGATACGTGAGAACTCCAAATTCTGAAATACCATCATTGTCCGGTAAGGACAATGTTTAAAGAACTGGCAAACATGTTATAATGCATAATATGAGATGCAATCGTCCCGAGCGTAACCTAACCTCGATGATTTAGGATTGATGAGTTGTAAAGATTTCTTTAGGGTTTGTTGCACTTTTAGAATGGTTCTCAAACAAGGTTCTTATTAGGGTTTGGTTATATTAATATCATAAACAAATGATATAATGCATCATAATAATCATACACACAAAAGAATATTGATTGCATAACAAGTAAAGAATAGTTGTCAGTTTTAAGTCCTATAGTGCATGGTTGATGATTTCTTATATTATACTTCAAAAGAATAACTTTTGAAGAACATGTTGATTAATAAATAGTAAGTACTTCAAATAAGAATTAGGGCTTCTATGGTTGGATTGATATTTGTACTTCAAAAGAATAACTTCTTGAAGAACAGATTAATAAGAATAAGAACTACTTTAAATGGGAGCTAAGTGCTATTAGGGTTTACTAATAGGGCTACTTGGTTCTTAAGTAGAAGTGATCTACGTGTAGCAAGTATTAGTAGGTTTATTACTATGGTTTCTCCTAGACATCATATCAAAGGATGGTTCAAGGTAATGCTATGAGTTAGGTGTACTATAACTTCCTATTTTTTTACTAAGGAATCACTAATGGTTTCTAAGCTAGGTGGCTTATTATCCGTAAGTAGGGTTTAGTGGGATAGGAGCATGTCATGTGAATTATTTCACAAGGTTGGTGTTAGGGTTGATCATCATGATTCTACTAGATATAAAGCTTGAAAATGATCTCAATGATATGGTATACAGGGATGGTGGTTAATGGTGCTAACATGTGGTAACAAGATAGGGTTTATACCTAGGTGACACTAGTGGATCATATAGGTTTAATAAAAAATAAAGACATGAAATGATGATCTTATGTGAATTGGTTTTACTTTAGTGGATCGTGAGCATGCATTCAATTGTTGCTTATTGGGATTCTATATGTCAAGTAAATCTCACATGATCACATGTGATACATAATTAGGGTTTTAGAATTGAACAAATGTGGAATGAGTACAAAAAATAATGAGATCAAAGTCCTACTTATATACAAACTAGGGTTTCTAAATTATAATATAACTCTTAAAATGATAGTTGGAAATATCGATGTGGTAATTAATTACTTTGTAACAAAATTAATAATGGTTTGCATTTTATTTATTTTTAAGTGATTTAATAATTAAGAAAAACACTACCTAGGGTTTAATCTAAAAATCAGGGTTTCCTAATTATTGTTAGGTTTTAAAATAATGACTTGCTAATTAAAAATGTTTGAGTTCACAATATTTAAGCTACCAAATTAATATTGGTTTTGAATATTTTCTTGATTTATTATTATAGAAAATTAGAATTTTCAAATTAGGGTTTATGAATTACCACTAATATTTTAATTAATGATAATATGATCAAGAAAATTAATCTTAACATTTTATTTACTTACTGAATAGATAATATTTAATTTTTAAACTTTACTAATTATTGAATTTAAATTGGATTTAAAACAAACGAAAAGGCATAATTAATAAAGTTAAAAAATAAGTGAATTATTATTTTGACACACATTTTTATTTTATATTTTATTTGAATAGAGTTTATTTTTGTGAGCATTTTGATATATTATTTATATGTTTCTGAGCTAAGATGAATTTTATATAATTTTGCAAAGTTTAAGCTATTTACTGGTTTAAATTAAAGACATAAATACTAAAGCTACCCAGTCTAGTGCTACCCCAGGTCACTGGCAGGTGGGGTCAAGACCACGCTGGCTGCCACGTTGGCGTGGACCAAGTCAAAACACCAACGAACCCCACCAGACACGTCACCCTCGCCGGCGGCTTGACGCCGGCGACCAGGTGATGACGGGTCTAGCGTTCTAGGGCTCCCCGGTACGGCCTACTTATTGCTTTGGAACGATAAGGCGATGGCGAATCTAACGGTGGCAGTGCCCCCTCGAAATGGTCATCGGAGCTAGCTCCGGCAACGAGGTCTGCGGTGGCGCCGGTCGGCAAATCTTGAAATCGAGCTACAGTCGATGCTAGGAAGGATTGGAGGGGTCCAGAGATGTGATACGTCTCCGACGTATCGATAATTTCTTATGTTCCATGCTACTTTATTGATGATATCTACATGTTTTATGCACACTTTATGTCATATTCGTGCATTTTCTGGAACTAACCTATTAACAAGATGCCGAAGTGCCGGTTCTGTTTCTGCTCGTTTTTGGTTTCGTAAATCCTAGTAACGAAATATTCTCGGAATCGGACGAAATCAACGCCCAAGTTCCTATTTTGCCCGGAAGCATCCGAACACCCGAGAGCCGCCGGAGGGGGCC
>NC_061509.1:262906931-262924709 GCF_022539505.1 Lolium rigidum
TTGTATTTTCTATTTACTTTCGTCCCTTCTTGTAAAATGTATGTCCACCACTGGAATGAAATAGAAAGCTCTCGGTCCTTCGGGACCGTCCCTGTTCAAAAAAAATGTAAGAAGAGTGAAATATAGACATGATGAGTCATCAAAGTTTATACTAAAATATTGGTGGAAAATTCGTAAATGTATATTTTGAGGAAGGTAGACATCAAGGGAAGACAAACATTGGAAAAGGAATTTGGGGATAATTGTGAACGTCAAACATAGACCTCAATTCCATCGATTTTTAGTTATTTATAAAACTCTATCAAATAAATTTCACACTTATTTTGGCCAATGGTAAGAAAATCGATAATCATTAACTGCTCGGTTGGCTTGGAAGTAGTGAATAATCAGAATTCGAACGATTAACTGATTTAATCGGTCAGCTATTAGTCGGGGTGCAACCTACACAAATTAGCACTCAAAATACGTATATATAAGAAAGAAAAAATAGTATATATGTATCTATATGCTTGCCCTACTTTATTAGAGCCCAAATTCCATTAAAACACGTACGTTTCTTCTCTGTGACGTAATTTTCGAGGTCATGAGCGACAAAGGAGCCACCAGCCTCCACCATGTTCCTTCACTTCGCTTCTCTTCATTTTCTCCCTGAAGTTTCTCTTCTCCCACAACCTACCCGGGTACTTCCCCTCTTGCACCTCAACTACCCATCCTATTTGAAGGAGTCATGGAGCTCTTTGACAAGCTCCTCAAGGCGTTCGAGATTTTGTATCCAAGGTCAAGTCGGCAATGATGAACAATTTTTCAGCGATGGCTGGAGTCGAGTTCCTGGAAACGAGAATCGAGTTGAAGTTTCGCGAACCTACTTGATTTGGACAAGGTATGTAGCGGCTGGAGCAATCTGTGTTGAAAATTTTACAACTTTATTGACCAATTTGGAGTAATTAATCGGGAACATTCCTAGTACTATCAAAGCAATTAATTGGGTTAAAGTATTAACAAAAGCAAATAGAGGTAATCGACACGGTGATGCCCCTAGTAGCGATTAATCGACCTATAATCGCTGATTCGGCCTACTTTTAAACAGTGATTTTGGCACATGAGAGTGCAGTTAGGGAGGCACCTTAAGCGATTTTGATTTTGGAAATAATAAGTATAAAATTTGGGCCTATGGGTTCTTGAAGCCAACTGGAGGGTTAATCAACTTTATACTCTGATAAAACATGCATTTGACGTAAAGATTTCTACCAAAATCTAAATCATGTATTCTAAGATGTATTTTGATTAAATTATTTTTCTATTTTAGATGGCATATCAGACTGCATAAGGAGTAAAATATTTTAAAGATGAGAGTAAATCACTAGCCTCATGCATTGAGGGGTCGCTCAGCTAGTTGCATTTTAAACATAAACGCTTGCGGCACTCAACAATTTTGCGAAGAAATATCTGAATGCCTTGAGCATTATCCATGCATTGTTTTCCTTTTGTTCCAGCAGACTCAGTTTCGCGATTGGTGGAGTACCTTGATATCCATCAATAATATGTTTCGAGAATGAACTGGGACGTGGCGACTCCGACGCGCCCAGTGTCTGCACATGTCGCCTTCTCCCATTCTCTTTCTGGGCTAGTCACCGGCTTCAGCCTACCAACCCACCCATGCAAGCACACGTAGCTCCCTACCGTGGCGCCTCATCCATCCGACAATCCGTATCCCATCGCCTCAAATGGCTTACAAATAGTGCCTCGATGCTTCACCTGCTGACACAACCACGAGTAGCATCGTACTGACCAACCAACCAACCAAAGTAAACAACACTAAATTTTCTGTGACAAGTCCAGTGTACCACCTGTGCAAGATGGAGTACCAGGGACAGCAGCAGCACGGCCAGGCCAAGAACCACGTCGACGAGTACGGTAACCCGGCCATCGTGCCCGGTGGTGGCATGGGAGCGCATGGCGGCGTCGGCACCGGTGCGGCCGCCGGCGGACATTTCCAGCCGATGAGGGAGGAGCACAAGGCCGGCGGGATCCTGCACCGTTCCGGCAGCTCCAGCTCCAGCTCGGTATGTATACACACTTCTTGCTGTCATCAGTTGTACACGCATGTATCTGTATTTCTCTGTACGAAATAACATCAAATGATTATGATCGATTTATAGTCTGATGAGGATGATGGCATGGGCGGGAGGAGGAAGAAGGGTATGAAGGAGAAGATCAAGGAGAAGCTCCCCGGCGGCCACGGTAGCGACCAGCAAGCCACGGGCACCTACGGACAGCAGGGTCACACTGGGATGACCGGCACCGGGGCCACCGGCGGCACCTACGGGCAGCAGGGACATACCGGGATGACTGGGACCGGGGCGCATGACACCACGGCTACCGGCGGCACCTATGGGCAGCAGGGACACACAGGGATGACCGGCGCGGGGACGCACGGCACCGGCGAGAAGAAGGGCATCATGGACAAGATCAAGGAGAAGCTGCCCGGCCAGCACTGAGCTAGCCCCTGGCCTCTGCTGCTTGTGAAGGTTGAGGTGCCAGTTGACCACCTTTGCAGAAGCAGATAAGATAAAACTAGTAATAAAATCTCCACCATAAGAAGCGAGTTCAGCTCACTTATTGTTTGAGGTGGATGCATCAGGGTTCATGTCCTCGTGGACTATGTTAGTGCTATGTGGGTTGTTATTTTTATTTGTCAGGACCTCGCACTCTATAATATTTGTATATGTAACGTTTTGTTGTTGTTGAAACTATACTAAGTATGTTGCTGAATAATAGTACCGGCTTGTGTCCGTATATATGTTCCTTCGCTACCTCGTCCTTTTATTTACGGTAAGGAAGATCTGCAAGAAATAATATTTTAGCCTCTCTTTGTGGGCAAGAAAAATACACATAGTTTAAACCAACTAAGAATATACTTCATATAGAGCAAACTACCTGATGATAAACTAGAACAAACTACCTGATGATAAACTAGAACAAACTACCTGATGATAAAATCTAGAAACCATAAGACACGATAAAAAAATAAAAAAAATACCTACGGCATCACTGATCTCCAAATCTAGATGTGCCTGCCTTAATAGAGAACTAAAGATATCTACTCCTTGGTACCAGAGGCGAAGCACGTACCCACAATGAAATGGCAAATCAACAGTACACCACAGAGGCAGAGGCAAAATACAGTTACTTCCAATCTAACTAGGAGAGGTTCAGTCATACTATGGGCCACTTCTTTGGGCTTAAGCTTATGAAGAAGCCGGCTTATGGAGGTGTGGAGAAACTCCTAGAAACTGATCTACCCTTTTTTTAGGCTTTTCAAATTTGAGTTTATTTGTTGTATTGGGTAGTGTTATGTTAGTAATGCCCCTAAATTTGATCTACACATTCTCAATACTCATCTCTGTCCTTGAAGTGATGGAGTGCCATCTCTTTGATGCGATCGAGTGTAGTTGAGACTAGAAACACAGATTAACAGATCCTTCCTTCTCAGTCCAGGTGAGAGGTAAAGAAACAAAGTTTCTTCAGCGGAAAAGAAGTTCAGAGACCAACAACAACATCATGTTAACATACCAGAAACATGTGAGGACCGAGGATCAGGAGTGTGCAACCTGCTGCCCAACAACGAGCCATCCAACTCGGAGGCGGAGCATATACTATCAGCAGCAGCAGCGTCATCAAGCGGCCGAGGTGGAGCGACGAGATCGTCGTCAGTGATGGACCATGCTGGGGCGGATTGTTAGTGATAGAATTAGTTACGTCATGGTTTAGCCAAACCGTGTTAAACATGTAGTCCTTATTGTATACGGTACCTAATATCAATTCCCTGTATACGTCGGAGACTTAAGTCCCGACCATTCCGCCTTATAAATATAGGAGAGCAACCTCGATTCGTTGTATCGACGAGGAACAATCGTAACCTTCTCATGGTATCAAAGCTACCTCCTCCATAGACAAACTCCAAGGATCCAACTCTCCATCGATCCAAAGAACACCAAGGTCGGCAACAATGGCGTCATCGTCTTCCAGCTCCACCGAGATCAACCTTGGCTCTCCGCCCACAGAATTGCTGACGCGGAGCAATTATCGTCTGATGAGCCGGTAAATCTGCAAGATGATTTATCAAATAAAGATTGGAAGGAAGCTATGGATGAATAATATATTGCTCTTGTGAAAAATAAAACATGGCATTTGGGTTTACAGAATCAAGAGGAAAGAAATGGTTCCATTGACAGATATAAAGCACGATTAGTGGCTAAAGGTTTTAACAACCGTATGTCATTAACTATGAGGACACTTTCAGTTCCATTGTTAAGATTGCCACCGTTCGACTTGTTTTGTCCATTGATGTTTCTAGGGGATGGAGTCTACGACAGTTGGATGTCAAGAACGCGTTTTTACACGGTGCTCTAGAAGAGGAGGTCTATATGAGACAACTACCAGGGTATGAAAATAAAATCAAGCCAGGTTATGTATGCAGACTTGATAAGGCGTTATGTGGGTTGAAACAAGCTCCTAGAGCATGGTATTCTCGTCCGAGTTCTCAGTTAAAAGGTCTTGGCTTTGTTGCTTCCAAATCTGATACTTCACTATTCATATATCATCAGTTCAATGTCACAATTTATATGCTCGTTTATGTTGATGATATCATAGTGGTAAGTGATACGTCTCAAATGTATCTATAATTTTTGATGATTCATGCTTGTTTTACACCAATTCATATATTTTTTTACACTTCGTTTCTCTTTTACATGATTTCCGGCACTAACCTATTAACAAGATGCCACAGTGTCAGTTCCCTGTTTTCTGCTGTTTTTGTATTTCAGAAAATTTGTACAGCAAATATTCTCGGAATTGGACGAAACAAAAGCTGAAGTCAATATTTTACCAAAACGAAGATGAAATCCGGAGGGGGGACGAAGAGGCGCACCAGGGCGCCTAGACCACCCCTAGGCGTGGCCTAGGCCTGGCCTGCGCCTAGGGTAGGTGTGGGGCCGCCAGGCGCCCCACCGACCTGAATCCTCTGCCTATTTATACATCTTCTCGGAAAAACTCTAGATACCCGAGCCTCCATCCACGAAAAGTTCCGTTACGGCCGCCATTGCCGAAACCATCTCGGGGGGTCCTGAAGCTCTTCCCGGCACCCTGCCCGGTTGTGGGTATACCTGGCCATGTGTCGGGCCGGGCAGGGCCTCGGTCCGGGCCGAGGAAAGCCCGAAGGCTAAAAATTAGGCCCAAGCCTGGCCCGGCCCGGCCTGACCAAATACCCATGAAGCCCGTCGGGCCGACAGGCCGTGGGCCAGGCCATAGTGTTAAATGTGTTTTTCGGGCTACCCAATCCCGGCCCGGCCCAACCATCGGGCCAACTTTTTCAGGCCCAGGCCCGAGTTTTTCGGGTCGGGCTTCGGGCCGAGCTGCCCATGGCCAGGCATGGTTGTGGGCTTTGTGAATGTGAGCGAGAGGCGGCTACGCCGAAGCCTATTTAAATGTTGGAGGTACGTGAGGTGGCAGTGATGCGCATTACGCCGCCGCATGGGAAAGCCGCATCGACAATAGGACGCCTCGCCTACCACCGCATGAAAAACTGTGCCCGCATTATTCAAAGGTGACCGGTGGTTGGCCTGCATTAAATTAGGATGGCCAACCATGTGCCAATGACATAGTTGATCCGCCGTAAACGATGTTGCGTCGGCATCGGCTTATATTCAGTGTCGCAACACCAGATTGGGACCACAACTGGTATGCTTTTAGGACCTAGAAAAAATATTTCGTATAGAGATGCATTATCGTACCCAACAAAATTACCCAAAAATTTGTAATTGCAGAAAAAATTTCAAATTTCGGTATTATTAATTCAAATAGAATTTACCTAAAACTTACATGAAATCTTCTCGACTTTTTTCTTCAAAACAGGTATACTTAAAATTCAGTTGTAGCATTCGAGTATCTACTATAAAGGAGTACTAGTAAATTCATTGGTGAAAAAAATTCAACATAGCGGCAAACTGCTTGTGCATCTTTGGCTCAACCGAACGTCATTACACCAAACAACCATAAACCCAAAATATGATTTTTTTTTCTATGTGCTAGGTGTGACTTGTGAGTCGGTTAAAACCTTGTGACAAAAAAATGTTCATGGACTCAATCGTGTCACACGAATGCTTGGTAAGTACCATCAGTATATCAAATTCTGATGTGACACAATTGCACTTTAGATGACACGAATGCTTGGTAAGTGTATATTAAATTCTGATGTGGCTCAACTCTGCAGTTTGGATGGGCTAGAAACCCATAGTTGGCTGGGCCAGCCTGCTGGTAGGAGCCGAATCAGCCTGGTTGCCCTCATTTGGGCCCGTACGAGAGTATGACATCGCTTGTTTTTTTTACCGATTCAGTGGTCGCAGGAGGAGGTCGGGCAGCGGTCGCCGGACCTGCAGCTATAGGAGGAGGTCGGGCAATGGTCGCCGGATCTGCAGCTGTAGAAGGAGGTCGGGATAGCGGCTAAAGCAGGCCGGGAACAATGTTGGCGGAGCACTTGCAGCTGGAGTAGATAAGCGCATGGGCAGCGCTTTGATTTGGCCGAGATTGGGACCTTGAGCTTTTTTTTCGAAATGGGGGTATACCCCGGCTTCTGGATCATGACGATGCACACGGCCATTTATTAGAATAAGGTTTAAAAAAAGTATTGTTTACAACTCACGCATCACCGAGGATTGATACAAAAATCAACCAGCGAAAACAACACATATTATGACTACGCATCAACATAGTCTTGTAGTATGTCGCCAACCAGCCTGACACAAGATATCCCGAGCGACCATCAGGAGCCGTGTGCATCCAGAAACCATGGCAATTGGGACCTTGAGCTGCGTGCACATGGGGCAGCAGCTCAGGCTGGCCAGCTGGGACGCGGCCTGAAGAGAGGAGTGATGCTACCGGAGGAGAGGAGGGAGACGGCCGGAGGAGAGGAGGGAGGTGGCAGTTGGAAGGCAAGCAACTAGGGTTAGAACGATGGGAGAAGGGGAAAGCACGTTTGTTCGAGCGAGGGAGGAACAAAACAGTATGTTGGGACCCTTTTTCTCTTGGCGGTGGCAATCGCACGTAATTTCATGTTGCTCCGTGATTTGCTGTTCCGTGAATTTCGAAAGAGTCCTCCGTCTTCTACACAGCAAAATGGCTCAGCTTCATGGAGCTGGTGTGTTCGGCATGCACTGCTCCGAGCTAGAGTTTGGAGAAGCTGGAAGCTAGCTAAGATCCAGATTTACTAGCTGCCGGCCTCTCATCGTGAGGAGCTAGATAATGTAGCTAGCTCTACCATAGAGTAGCTGCATGCCAACCGAAACTGATGAGACGCCAGTCAAACGATCACGGCAAAGATCTCCATCGATCGCCATGAAATGCACGGGTGGAAACCCTAGCCTCTCTTCAGTTCCCCGCATCTGCCACTGACCTCCGCCGCTCTGGTATCCAACCTCCTTCTTCCCGCCCCGCTCCCATGGACCGCAACCGCGCCGACCGTCAATCCAACAAACGCCCATATGAAGATGTGGTTCCGCCGGCAGAGCGCCGCCGCGAACTCGAGCTGCGGTATCGAGCCGAACGTGAGCAAGAGCTCCGCCGCCGGGACTGGGAGCGAGAGCGCTCGCCAGACCGCCGGTACGCAGGCCAGTCCTCCAGGTATGATGGGGCAGGGCGCCCTGCATACAATCAAGATAGCCGCCGTTTCCAGGAAGAAGGCGAGTTCGTCCCGCCGCGCCAGCAGAAGCCAGCCAGACACTTCAAGCCAAGGAATCCTACTCCTGCTGCTTCTGCTCCTCCCCCGTCCGCTGCTGGCTCCTCCCAGGTGGAATCCATTGGGGTGGATCCCCTGGCGCCCAAGACCAAGATCACCTGCTTCAACTGTTCCACCCCCGGCCATTTCCAATCCAACTGCACCCGTCCTCCTCACTGTGTGCTCTGTGATGTTGACGGTCACACAACTGGCATGTGCCCGAACACCAACAGGTCAACCGAGCTCAAATGGTTTGGGTTCGCGATTGATGGGGGTGCGTTCTACGCGTTTGACTGCCCTCCACTTGAATCCAACCCAAAACATGACAATATGGCCTACGTTCTTGCTGAAGCTACTGAAGAGGCGATCAATGAAGGACTCAAGAAGCTGATTGATGAAACATGGGACTTTCAGGTGCGCAAGGTTGCAGATTCAGAGTTTGCGGTCCTCTTCCCCAACGCCGATAGCCTCAGGCTCTGTAAGAATGCTACTAATCTCACCCTGCCAGTTAGCAAGATCACTGTGGTAGTTTCTGAAGTAAGGCCTGCTCCCAAACCTTCCGGGAAGCTGCAGGAAGTTTGGGTGCGTCTCCACGACGTGCCCCCGCCGCTGCTCTCCTCTGCCAATCTGATGGCAGCCATGGTGATGCTTGGAAAACCCCTCATTGTCGACGAGCTCTCCCTCTCTAAAGACGAACCGGTGCTCATGAAGTTCCACACTCCTGCCCCGGCTAAGCTCAGAACTACTGTCAACCTTTCAGTGCACGGGGAAATATATCCGATTCGGGTGGTTCCTGAACCGAGCAAAGGTTCAGTTAGTGCAACTGACCTGCCGCCCCCACCACACAACGACAAGGATGATCAGGACGACGATGAAGAAGAGGAAACGGAGGAACTCAGTGCGTCGGATCGCAACTGGAAACGTCGGAAGGCCAAGTCGGGCGACAAATCCGAAGCCCCTCCTCAAACGCCACCTCGGCAGGTACCAAGAAGACTTCTCTTCGGATCGTGACTACAGCCGCACTCCAAACAGATCAAGAAAATCAGGAAGAAACCCGGGGTCAAGCCTTCGTCTGCTCTCAAGGCCGGGACTACCGAGTGTCGGGCTCCTCCGGAATGTCCCTCGCCGCGCTCTCCAGTTGCGAAAACCCTCAGGCCTAACTCCTTCGACCAATACGGTTCCAACCTGGTGCTTTTGCAGTCGCCTCCGGAATGCTCCCCGGCAGGTCCATGTCCTTCCCCCAGCTCTCAGCGCCGCTCTCCGGTAATACCCCTTCGTCTGTAATCATATCGTCACCGGAGGCCAGCTCCCCAGTTCTCCACCTCTCCCCTCTTAAGGCGGCAAAGCTGTCTGCGGCAGATAGAGAGGAGGCAGGCTGGCAGAGCCCGATTCATTGGGAGTTTGACAACGAGACCTTGGCGGCTCGCTGCCAGAAGCTGAAGAAGAAGAAGGAGCTTTCCCAGGGCTCGGCTCCAGCTCAGAAGAAGGGCTTCATCAACCTCCTGGCCGAAATCTCGTCGTCCGCTCCTGCCTCCAAGGCTCCGCGCTCGGTGGCTGTTCCGTCCACTCCTCCGGCACCAACGTCGGCCTCCAAGGCGGCTTCTATCCACTCCAAGACGGCGTCCTCCGCTGGCGGCCTGCCGGCGACCACCCCAACGTCTGGTTCAAGGAGGAGCACGCGCGCCGGGGGCCAGACTGGGGAACCAGTCCTGCAGAAGGCCATCCGCCGGGCCGTGGAGAAGGAAACCCCAGCAATGGCGACCTCTTGCAAGAAGTAAAGACGTCGAGCTGGTGGACGGTTTGATCTCCCTCATGAAGACCCTGTTCCTCAAAACTCTCAATCCAGCGGCGGCTCATGTGTGAAGCGCTTTTTTCGCTGTCCTAGTTTATGCTTTAGCTAAAACTCCTCGTGTTTAGTTGGCCCGATCTCGCATGTAATCTTCTTTCCATCTGGTTTGGATCGGTGTGATCTGTTGTGTTGTAATAACTGTGAACCTGACTGTTGTGGTCTTATTAATTTAAGGCTGGGCATGTAATGCCTGTTATCTAAAAAAAAAATGCACGGGTGATCCGATCCGAGCGAAAGCAAAAGCAAACCAAGTAACCAACCCAACACCATATCCATTATCTTCTTTTTTAGCGAACAGCTAGCGGACTTGTTTCATCATCTGGCCAACGGGTACACCACGATGATAGATTCGTTTTTCCCGGACAACGGATACATGCATCAACTCTAGTTGGCCTTCGTGGTGCAGCCAAACTGCATTACAGTCCTTTTAGTCGGTACTCCGAAAAAAGCACTTTGGATCTCGGGCACCAGTGCTCCTATATGAATTTATATAATTGTTAAAAAGTTGCAGAAAAATCAAACATGCAGTAATCTAAATATTTCGTAGAGTGATATATTTGCATAGAAAAAATTAAAATGGTGCAACCAGTAAAAGAAAGTTCGGCTGCCTTTTAAAATTTTAAATTTGCTTTCTTTTGGGAGTTATGTTTTGGCACATGGGAGCGTATGCTCCCTTTATTTTGAAATACATGTTAGACACATTTTAAAATATCAAAAAAATTGAAACAAAAATTTCGCACGTACATCTTCATGTGCTACGCGCTCACAAAGTCGTTTCATGAAAAATCGACATGTCATGTGGCGTGTGTAAAAAAGACAAAATTTGGTGCTGAAACAAAGACTTGTCACAAGATAAATTTTGTCTTTTTCGCTTAGACTACAAAAAATATCATTTTTTGTGAAACTTGACGAATACACATATATTATGGAGATGTACATGTAAATTTTTTTGCCAAAATGTTTTAACACTTGAAAATATGTTTTTATGGTAGAGGGATCATACGCACCCGAGAGCCGAATTGAGTTTCTGCTTTTTTCACCCATGTTAGTTTTGCTCATGCGAATATCAATATGTTGTCTTAAAACTTCTTCCACCGTACTAAAAGATCAAAATGTGCATGCAAGATTGTTTGGGGAATATTTCTGTGAGACTACAAGAAAAATAAAAAAAATTGCACTGTGTGCACTGGTGCCCAGGAGCGAAAAGTGCACTCCTGCATGTAGCATAAAACAACCACTTAGATAGCTCTATTAATCATTCAATACAACTTTATGTTTGCGGGACAAAAAATCCATTATACTTGTTTAAATTTTGGCTAAAAAACACTGAACATGAATTATACGCAAATTGACATGAAAACTAACAAGGAGCCCACCCTGTCAACATGACATGACATGACACGGTTAACTAGGCAGCCCATATTAAATAACTCAAAATATCTCATAAAAATAAATAAAAATCATGAGGGGCCTTCTCCAGCATCCTGCGCATCGCCCCTTCCGCCTGAGCTAGACCGTCTGCCATGGAGGAACCATTTTGTCCTCTCCTCTTCTAAATATTTTTTTTTACAACTATTTTCCGGCGACTCAGCTGCGGCTCGCGGGGGCTTCTTCTCTCCTTCTGGCGAGGACGAGTCTCCGGTGCGTGCGGCAGCAGATTGAGTTCTGCACAGAAGATCCCAAGGGCCTAGTTGTTATTTTGTGTTTCTCCAGGGTTCTTTCTGTGATATGGGGGCAGCTGTCCCATGTCTGGACTGTTCTTGTAATTTCCGGTTTCCTTACTTAATATAGTTCAGATATTTGGTTTCAAAAAAAAAGACCACTCCGTCGTAGCATGCACCGTATAGGCGAGGCTGGTCACCGGAAGCACAAATCTTTGCCATATTCTTCTTCGGAATGGCTCAGTAATAAAACGTGTAAGACAAGTATTGACGAATTGAGCAGCTAGGACTGTTTTCAAATGGGCAGTGCTTACCTTGTCCTGACAATGCGTGCTCTTAGACCATTTCCAGTAGCGTCCCCCAAAGCGTCCCCCAAAGCAATTTGGGACGCGCCGGACTAAAAAACCGTTTCAGTCGCGTCCTCCAAATTCCATTTTTGTCCGGCGCGGCCCGATACGGTGTCCGGCGCGCCGAGCCCGTCCCCGTCCCACAGGGGACGCTCCGGGCACGCCGGACACAACGAAAAGCGAGGCGAACCGACGCGGGGCCGACGCGTCAGAGACACAGGGAAAATTCGTCTCCCACTCCCGCCAAATCCCGCCTATCCCGCCAAATCGCGCCTATCCCGCCGCGCATTTCTGGCCTCCCAACACATATCCCGCCGCCGATTCATTTCTCCTATCCCGCCGATTTCTTTCTCCCTCCCGCCGTCCACCCGCCGCCGCTACCCTCTCCCCATGGCGCCGCCGACAGCCCCCAAAAAGATGGCCAAGAAAGCGGCCAAGAAGCCGCCGGGCAATGGGACGAAAGGGGCGAAAGCGCCGTTCGCGAAGCCGCGGAAGGCACCGGCTGCGAAGAAGAAGCCGGAAGGATGGACCGACGATCAATGCCAGCAAGATTGTCTGCGCCGGAAGCTATCGACGGCGGAGCGGAAAGGACGGAGGGCGGCGGAGCAGGAGAAGAAGGCTCTGGCGGCGCGCCAGCACCAGCACATACTGGCCGGGTGTATCGCCGCCGCCAACGCGAGCCCATGGAGTACGTCGGTGCCGATGTACGTTCCGGGAAGGATCTCTCCGTCGTCATCCGCCTTCTACAACGACGGCCCCTTCGCCACTCCCGGGTGCGTGACGCCTAACTTGTCGCCCCACTACCAGGATGCGCTGCCGCACGGAGGCTTCAACCTCAACAACCTCTACTCCCCGGCGTACGAGCAGCGCGAGCCAGGACCCGGTCCGGACGGCGACCCTTTCACTGGCCGCAGGGGTCCGCTCAAATTCGACGACGCCGATGCTGAGGAGGAGGACGGGGTTGAGGACGAGGAGGACGAGGAAGAGGAGGGGGTGGAGGACGACGACGAGGATGACGACGAGGACGAAGAGGGTGGCGAGGAAGAGGACGAGGAGGGTGCCGGTGACGATGATCTCGTGGAGGTAGACGCGGACGGCGTGAGGACGAAGAAGAAGTAGAAGAAGTAGAGGCTACAAAAAGAGAGAACACCAAAGTGTGCATTGCATTCATGAAGTAGATCATCAAGTCAAGTGCTATAAACTTCACTGTGATCTTTGCTAAAACCCTGTTTTGGGTAGAGATTATTTGATCTATGGGCTAGATCAAGTGGAATTAGCTTTACAACAAACAACACCTTAAGTAAGGGTCAACTACAAGATCTTATAAAAGATCTCAGCATGACATTCCTTACAACAACACATTCTTTAAGAATCAAACCCTAACTTATTAACACTTAAAGGTTAGCAACTACTTTTGTGTGTAATTTAATTCATTTATAAACTTGTTACCAAATAAAGTAAACCATAGGGTCTAAAGTGCTTAAAGGCCACACATTCTTGTTTAAATCATAACTTATTAAATATATGGAATATTGATGACCCACAAGTATAGGGGATCGCAACAGTCTTCGAGGGAAGTATTACCCAATTTATTGTTTCGACACAAGGGGAGACAAAGAATACTTGTAAGCCTTAACAGCGGAGTTGTCAATTCAGCTGCACTGGAAACAGACTTGCTCGCAAGAGTTTATCGATAGTAACAGCTTTATAGCGAGAGGAATAGTGAAATAACAGCAGCGGTGAAATAAAGACAGCAGTAGTGATTATAGTAAACAGCAGGATTAAAATACTGTAGGCACAGGGACGAATGAACGGGCGTTGCATGGATGAGAGAATTCATGTAACAATCAGGGTAGGGCATTTGCAGGTAATAATAAAGCGGTATCCAACTACTAATCAATCAATAGGCATGTGTTCCATATATAGTCGTACGTGCTCGCAATGAGAAACTTGCACAACATCTTTTGTCCTACCAACGGTGGCAGCCGGCCTCTAGGGAAACTACTGGAAATTAAGGTACTCCTTTTAATAGAGTACCGGAGCAAAGCATTAACACTCCGTGAACACATGTGATCCTCACATCACCGCCTTCCCCTCCGGTTGTCCCAATTTCTGTCACTTTGGGGCATCGGGTTAAGGACAGCAACGTGTGTATACAACTGATACGTCGCAAACGTATCTATAATTTCTTATGTTCCATGCTACTTTTATTACAATACTTGAATGTTTTATACATACTTTACAGCATTATTTTACATTTTCCGGCACTAACCTATTAACAAGATGCCGAAGTGTCGCTTGCTCGTTTTCTCGCTGTTTTTGGTTTCAGAAATCCTAGTAAGGAAATATTCTCGGAATTGGACGAAATCAACACCCAGGGGCCTATTTTTACACGAAGCTTCCAGAAGACCGAAAGGGGGACGAAGTGGGGCCACGAGGGGGCCACACACCAGGGCGGCGCGGCCCAAGCCCTGGCCGCGCCGGCCTGTTGTGTGGGGCCCTCGCGTCGCCCCCTGACCTACCCTTCCGCCTACTTAAAGCCTCCGTCGCGAAACCCCCTGTACCGAGAGCCACGATACGGAAAACATTACTGAGAGGCCGCCGCCGCCAATCCCATCTCGGGGGATTCAGGAGATCGCCTCCGGCACTCCGCGCCGGAGAGGGGAATCATCACCGGAGGGGCTCTACATCATCATGCCCGCCTCCGGATTGATGCGTGAGTAGTTCATCCTTGGACTATGGGTCCATAGCGGTAGCTAGATGGTTGTCTTCTCCGCTTGTGCTTTCATTGTTATAGATCTTGTGAGCTGCCTAACATGATCAAGATCATCTATTTGTAATGCTACATGTTGTGTTTGGCGAGATCCGATGAATATAAAATATTATGTTAAGTTGATTATCAATCTATCATATATGTGTTGTTTATGTTCTTGCATGCTCTCCGTTGCTAGTAGAGGCTCGGCCAAGTTGATACTTGTAACTCCAAGAGGGAGTAATTATGCTCGATAGTGGGTTCATGCCTCCATTGAATCCGGGACAGAGGATGAAAGTTCTAAGGTTGTGGATGTGCTGTTGCTACTAGGGATAAAACATTGATGCTTTGTCTAAGGATATTTGTGTTGATTACATTACGCACCATACTTAATGCAATTATCTGTTGTTTACAACTTAATACCGGAAGGGGTTCGGATGATAACCTGAAGGTGGATTATTTAGGCATAGATGCATGCTGGATAGCGGTTGATACGTCTCCAACGTATCTATAATTTCTGATGTTCCATGCTTGTTTTATGACAATACCTACATGTTTTGTTCACACTTTATGATGTTTTGATGCGTTTTCCGGAACTAACCTATTGACGAGATGCCGAAGTGCCGTTCCTGTTTTCTGCTGTTTTTGGTTTCAGAAATCCTAGTAAGGAAATATTCTCGGAATTGGACGAAATCAACGCCCAGCATCTTATAATCACACGAAGCTTCCAGAACACCCGAGAGCCACCAGAGGAGGGCCCTGTGGGCCTAGACGATAGGCTGGCGCGGCCAGGGGGTGGGCCGCGCCCCCCTGTTGTCTGGTCGCCTCGTCAGCCCTCCGACTCCGCCTCTTCGCCTATTTAAGGGTCCCTGACCTAAACTTCGATACGAATAAGCCACGGTACGAGAAAAGTTCCAGAGCCGCCGCCATCGCGAAGCCAAGATCTGGGGGACAGGAGTCTCTGTTCCGGCACGCCGCCGGGACGGGGAAGTGCCCCCGGAAGGCTCCACCATCAACCACACGCCAGTTGTAGCATCAAGCTATTTTCTGGTGCCGTTACTACTGCTCATATACATTCATACTACTTGTATTTCACTATCTCTTCGCCGAACTAGTGCACCTATACATCTGACAAGTGTATTAGGTGTGTTGGGGACACAAGAGACTTCTTGCATTGTGATCGCAGGGTTGCTTGAGAGGGATATCTTTGACCTCTTCCTCCCCGAGTTCGATAAACCTTGGGTGATCCACTTAAGGGAAAACTTGCTGCTGTTCTACAAACCTCTGCTCTTGGAGGCCCAACACTGTCTACAGGAAAAGAAGCGTGAGTAGACATTAAGCTATTTTCTGGCGCCGTTGCCGGGGAGGAAAGGTAAAAGGTACTCTGATGCGCGTAGATGTACACGTCCGTTGGGAACCCCAAGAGGAAGGTATGATGCGCACAGTGGCAAGTTTTCCCTCAGAAAGAAACCAAGGTTTAATCGAACCAGGAGGAGCCAAGAAGCACGTTGAAGGTTGATGGTGGCGAAATGTGATGCGGCGCAACACCAGGGATTCCGGCGCCAATGTGGAACCTGCACAACACAACCAAAGTACTTTGCCCCAACGAAACAGTGAGGTTGTCAATCTCACCGGCTTGCTGTAACAAAGGATTAACCGTATTGTGTGGAAGATGATTGTTTGCGAAGAAAACAGGAAAGAACAATTGCAGTAGATTGTATGCGATGTAAAGAATAGGACCGGGGTCCACAGTTCACTAGAGGTGTCTCTCCCATAAGATAAAAGCATGTTGGGTGAACAAATTACAGTCGGGCAATTGACAAATAGAAAGGGCATAACAATGCACATACATGATATGATAAATATAGTGAGATTTAATCAGGGCATTACGACAAAGTACATAGACCGCCATCCAAGCATGCATCTATGCCTAAAAAGTCCACCTTCAAGTTATCATCCGAACCCCTTCCAGTATTAAGTTGCAAGCAATGTACAATTGCATTAAGTATGGTGCGTAATGTAATCAACAACTACATCCTTAGACATAGCATCAATGTTTTATCCCTAGTGGCAACAAGCACATCCACAACCTTAGAACTTTCCGTCATCGTCCCGCATTTAATGGAGGCATGAACCCACTATCGAGCATAAATACTCCCTCTTGGAGTTAAGAGCAAAACTTGGCCGCAGCCTCTACTAATAACGGAGAGCATGCAAGATCATAAACAACACATAGGTAATAGATTGATAATCACCATAACATAGTATTCTCTATCCATCGGATCCCGACAAACACAACATATAGTATTACGTATAGATGATCTTGATCATGTTAGGCAGCTCACAAGATCCAACAATGAAGCACAATTAGGAGAAGAAGACCATCTAGCTACTGCTATGGACCCATAGTCCAGGGGTGAACTACTCACTCATCACTCCGGAGGCGATTATGGCGATGAAGAGTCCTCCGGGAGATGATTCCCTCTCCCGGCAGGGTGCCGGAGGCGATCTCCCGAATCCCCCGAGATGGGATTGGCGGCGGCGGCGTCTCCGGAAGGTTTTCCGTATCGTGGCTCTCGGCACGCAGGGTTTCGCGACGAAGACTTTAAGTAGGCGGAAGGGCAACGCGGGGGCCACACGAGGGCCCCACACGCTAGGGCCGCGCGGCCAAGGCCCGGGCCGCGCCGCCCTAGTGTGGCGGCGCCTCGTGGCCCCACTTCCTTTCCCCTCGGTCTTCCGGAAGCTTCGTGCAAAAATAGGACCCCGGGCGTTGATTTCGTCCAATTCCGAGAATATTTCCTTACTAGGATTTCGAAACCAAAAACAGCAGAAAACAAGAATCGGCTCTTCGGCATCTTGTTAATAGGTTAGTGCCGGAAAATGCGTAAATACGACATATAATGTGTATAAAACATGTAGATATCATCAATAATGTAGCATGGAACATAAGAAATTATCGATACGTCGGAGACGTATCATACTCACACTCTGGATTTCGGCTACTAAGCTATTTTCCGGCACCGTTGTAAGTACTCGAAGCTATTTCCTTTAGATCCTGCAATTGAATCTTTTGGTTTCTTGTTTACACTAGTTAGGCATAATGGAAAGCAACAATGAGCTTCACATAAAACATTCTAAGCTTGGGGAAGCTGGTTTTGATGAGCATGATATTTTTAGTCCCCCAAGCATTGAGGAGAAAATTTTCTTTGATGATACTTTGCCTCCTATTTATGATGATTATAATGATAGTGGTCTTTTGGTGCCACCTACTATGGAGAGTAAATTTTATTTTGATTATACTATGCCTCCTACATGATACGTCTCAAACGTATCTATAATTTCTTATGTTCCATGCTACTTTTATTACAATACTTGAGTGATTTATACACACTTTACAA
>NC_061509.1:262924809-262941411 GCF_022539505.1 Lolium rigidum
GACGGCGCCAATTGACAAAGGATTAACTTGTCAATGCCTACAGATTGTAGACTAGGGTTTTGCTAGAAGTAGAGGGCAAGTAGATCTCGAAGGTTCAGGCGAAAAGTACTCGACGATTATGAAAACTAGGGTTATGTTGACAGTAGATTCTATCCTCTCTTTGTCCCTCGACTCCCCCTTATATAGGAGGTGGAGCCGAGGGTTTCGTTTTGTACAAGTTACAGAGTTCGGGACGGTTTCTAACTCATCCCGCCAGATTACAGATAACACTTCCTATTACAACTCTAACTTTCCTTAATATATCTTGGGCTCCCGAATCTTCTTATTCTTCGGGTAGTGGGCCTTTAGTAAACCCCGGGTACTATCTTCGGCAGGCCCATTTGGGATGCCTATGTCACCAAGATTATACCTCTGTACCATATTCACCCAAGAAACTTCAAACTCTGTAACTGTTAATGAATTATAAACTGCATTGCCAATAGCAACCTTGATGTAATCATAATCATCATATCCACCTAGCTTCTCTGGTAATTTTTTCATTATATGCCACAAGCACCATCTATATCGAGATTCTGAAAAAACTATCTCCACGGCATTTTGGATTGCTTTTGCTTGATCAGTTATGATAGCTTTTGGTTTATGATTTGACATACATGTAAGCCAAGCTTCAAATAACCAGACAAATGTTGGAGTATCTTCATTTGATAATAAAGCACATCCTAGCAACACCGACTGGCCATGATGATTGACTCCAACAAATAAAGCAAAAGGCATATCATATTTGTTCATCAAGTATGTTGTATCAAAAGTTATAACATCGTTAAAAGAGTCATACACTGCCCTGCTTCTTGCATCTGCCCAAAAAACATTCCTTAGTCTGGATTCGTCATCAAGATCCATAACACTAAAAAAGTTGGGATTCTCAGATTGCATTTTCACGAAATAGTCACGGACAGCTTCAGCATCACCACTTCCTAGTTTCAACCTTCTTTCTTTCTCTAAAAAATTGCGACAATCTTTCTCTCGAAAAGTTAGGTTGTCATGACCATCTGCTGCCACAACAAAAGAATTAAATTTTTTGTTTACTCGTATTCCAGCCCTGTCATTTAATAGAAGCCTCCGCTTAACATGGAAGTCCATCTTTTTGTTGCATCTAAATAACCGAGATTTCAGTGGACTTAATGTATGATTGTGATCCAAAATGACCTTTGAAAGTTGAAACTTTGCACCATGACGACGGGTAATATTGATTTTAGCTTTGCATCCTAGTCCAGCTGATGGATTTGGCTTCAATAAATTTTTCGAATTAGACTGTGTCTTACCATAGCGAGAACAACAGAGTGTGAAGTACCTCAGCTCTCCATCATCATTAGTATGTGAGCTTCTTCTTGTAACACCAAATCCTTTAGACTTGGCATACTTTTTATAGTATTCTGTGGCATCATCCTCACTATCAAAAGTCATGCCCAACTCAGGGTCTTCAAGTAAGGCCTCTACATGAGCTTCACCATGTTCCTGTTGAAGTTCCACACTGCCTTCCTTCCGCTGCTGAAAGCCATCTTCCTCGCTAGAAATAGACATGTCACTAGAGTCTTGAACGGTAGTAGCTTGATTGTCCATTCCTACAATCATAACATTAAACATTATTGGTTATAGTAAATATTAATAAAATGATCTGTTAATAAATAACCTCATTTCTCGCATAATTTTAATTAACTATGTACTAGGTAAAATAATTTTGAACTTATAAGGAGATACTATGTGATTACCAGAAACACAATGAACAGAGCGATGACTAGAATCACGAAGTACAAAATAGGTAGCATGATTACAATTAAGGATACCAGACACGATATTTACACATGCTAGCATATGCACAGTTTGATCAATGAGAGCGTAAGACTACTAGTTTACATGATATTATTAGAACGAATCTACTTGGTTCACCTACTAATTCGAATCAAACTGCTATCCTACAGAGATCTGTTTAGAGGCTTACTAACAAGAATACAGGGAAGCGCTCTGGGTCGTACAGATTGGAGGGAGCAGCAATGTCCTTCTTAGCAGTGGCGCGAACGGCAATAAATCCTTCTTGGCAGCGGCGTGAGAGGCGGCGTCCTCTTGGCGGCGAGAGGCGGCGTCCTCTTGGCGGCGAGATACTCCCTCTACGGCGTCGTGATCGATCGATCGATATGAAACAAAGAGAGGATCGCGATAACCATACAGAACAGAGCAGTCCTGATTTTCTATTTTTCCTTCCGTAATTGTTGGGCACTTCCTTTTTATTCTCTGGCTGTTTTTCTCTGATTTCACGTGTGGCAAGATTTGCTTCCAGATCGGATGACACCTCAGCCCGTAGCTTTTTTCCCGTAGCTTTTTTAAGTAGGTGTAGCATTATCGCATGGATAGCCACGAAGTTATCACGAGACTCTGCATATGACGTGGCAGTATCGCAGATTAAGCTAGACCCACCCGCGGCGCGGAGCGAGCGAGAAATTTGACCGAGACGCGGGCGCTGGTGCCCGCGCCGGCGGCAGGAGAGCGAGCGGATAGCATCGATCAGCGAGGCCGTGCCGGAGGATTCAAGCATTTCGGCGCGCCCGGATCAGAGAGCTTGCGCGTGCCGTACAGTACAGAGCTGCGGCGCGTTTCATCAGAGTCAAACGGAGCGCGTGCGCCTGTCTCCCGCCTTGCCATGCATGGCACGGGTACATGGGGAGGGTGGAGTCCAAGGCAAGAATCTCCATATGCGAATAGCTTCGGCCTGCTCTGTCCAACGCACGCATCCCTGACGTGGTCACACGCTGTCAGGCGCGAGACGTTCGCCAGGTACATGGACACCTCGCTTGATCTCTCCAGATGGATTTTCGGATTTAGATTGGGTGCCACCCAGTTTGAGCAAGCGGCTCGAGGGTCCACACCAACGTCTTTCTAGTCCACGTACTCCGAACCATCTACCTAGTTTGGCAGTCGACATCCGCATCACAAGATCCATGTAATTGTGGACCGCCACGGACACGATTCTGGCTAGTTAGGGCATCTCCAGCGGGCGCGACGCATTTCGAACGTCGAAACGGAGGCGTCGTGTCCGTTTGCGTCGGCCGAAATGGTCGAAATCGTCCGGACGTCCGTTTGCGTCGGGGGTGGCTCCAGCGGCGCGACACATAAATTTTTTTTTTCATTCATGCAACCATAATTTACATAAAAAAGCCCCTAAAAGTTGCTGCTGCCTACTGGTCGTCGTCGCTGACGAGGTTAATGAACTCCGGCGTCGGCCATGGAAGTTTGTACGCCGGCGGTGGAGGAGGTACCGCCGCATGGGCAGGAGGGCGTGGCCGGGGATCCCACGCCGGAGCAGACGGGCGGAGCGCGGTCGTTGGAACGCGTCGGCGTAGCCGGAGGAGTCGCCGGCCTCACTCGCGCGGCGCCGACTCCCGCGAGTCGGATTGCGAGCCCGTCCCACAAAGCGAGCTCGTTGAGCTCGTCCTGCGCGCTGTTGGCCGGTGCCATGGCAATGGCCTCATCCTTGGAAAGGTCCGGCGGGCGGGTCTCCGGATCCCACGCCGGCCCGCCGTCGTCGTGGTCGTAGTCGACCATGTCGACGTCCTCGTCCGCGTGCTCCTCGTCGTCCGCGTCCTCCTGGTCGTTCACTTCTTCTTCTGCGGCGATCTCTCGTTCGAAGAAGTCGACGTCGCCGAGGTAGCCAGCGCGGCGGCGCGCGTCCGAACTCCCACGTCCCGAATGAAATCCGGTTGTACGAGTTCGGCGCGTACGCCTCATCCTCCGCGCAGATCCGGCGGCAAGATCGCTCGGCGGCCTCGCACCTCGTCCCGCCGCTCTCGGCCCTCGCGCGGCACGGGGGGACCGGCACGCGCCGCGGTTCGGGTACCGGCCCCTCCCCGACAAGTTCGCGTCCGGCCATGGCACATGCCGGTTTTCCTCCCATAGGCTGCCGCGCGAGCTCAACTCGGACGTGCCGGCCGACCCTTGCCTTCTTGCCGGAACGCGAGCCGCTTGCCTCCCGGTCGTTCTTCGTCTTGCGGAACGGCCGGCATTTCTTTCCCATGGCGTCGGTGGGGTGGATGCCGTGGGATTTGGCAATGGTTTGGTCGTCGAAATGGACGCCGGCAGCGTCCATTTAAAAGGCTCCGACACCATATCGCCTTCAATGGTCTGCCAGTGCAACGTCTACTAGCTGCGCATGCTCGCGGAAGCCGAGGCACGCCATTAACGCGGCCCTGCGAAGGCTGCAGCGCGCCGCCCGAAAGTAATGGCCGAAGACGAAGCAGTTGTGCCGCTGCCAGGCGGGCCCGTGTGAGGACCGAGCGGACACTTTGCGCGTCCGCGCAGCGTCCGCCGAGACGCAAACCTGCCGCATATTTGGGCCAGGTTTTTTTTTTCGAAATGGGGGCTGACCCCGGCCTCTGCATCAATCGATGCACGCAGCCCTCTTTTATTACCCAGATAGCATAATTCTTAGTCTTACAATTCACGAATCACAAAGCGTGTACACAAAGACTAGCCAATAAAAATAAGAGAGACTCGCTTATACATCGAAAGTCGTTTAACGGGACGCCGACCATCCTGGTTGTATATAGCCCGTGCCACCGCATCCAGCCGGCGGCATCCAGCATGCATAGGCTCGCGTTGCGTCTCCGCCGGCAGTAAAAGAGACCATTCGTGGATCCAGTGTGAGACCATACGGGTAACCTGTAAAAAATTTGAGTTCGTACTCTTGTTAAAGACAATATCATTGCGGCAGTTCCATATAGCCCACATGAGGGCGCAAAACCCAATTCTAATTCTGAACTTGGACACTTTATCAACTCCGTTCAACCAATTTCCAAACATATTTGTAACATTTGTTGGAGGAACAATATTGAAAGTGAACTGAATAACTCTCCAAATAAGTTTAGCGAAGGGACAATCAAAGAACAAATGATTGATTGATTCCGATGAATCACAGAACGCACATTTCATGCAACCATTCCAATTTCGGCGAGCTAAATTATCTTTAGTGAGGATAACTTTTCTATGCAGAAACCACATAAAAATCTTGACTTTCAGTGGTATCTTAAGTTTCCATATATATTTACGAAGATAGATCGTATGACCGTTCATATAATCTTCATACATGGATTTTACCGTGAAAGATCCAGACGTTGTTAACTTCCATACAAAAATATCCTTCTCCTCTGACAAGGTTACAAGAATAAGGCGTTGGACCAACGCAATCCAAGCATCCCACTTGTTTCATGTCAAAGTCCTTCTAAACTCTATATTCAGAGGTGTATTTGAAAGAACATCGGCGACTAAAACATTTTTTCGTCGGACGATATTATACAACGAAGGATATTGGGACGCCAAAGGAGCATCGCCCAGCCAAATGTCTTCCCAAAAGCGTACTTGCTGGCCATTCCCAATTGTGAACGAACCTCGTGAGAAGAAATCGTCTTTCACTCCCATGAGTCCTTTCCAAAAGGGAGAGTCGGTGGGTTTCGCAGTCACTTGTGACAAAGTCTTGTTCTTGAGGTATTTATTGTGTAAAAGTTCTTGCCAAACTCCTTCTTCATTAAGAAGTTTATATAACCATTTACTTAACAAACATCTATTTTTCAGTTCCAAAACCTCCACCCCCAACCCCCCTTGCTCCTTGGGTCTACAAATAATATTCCATTTAGTCAATCCGGTACTTTCGTTTTAGCTGATCGTTACGCCAAAAAACGAGATCGATAAAAGTCTAATCTTTTCCTAACCCCTTTGGGTATTTCAAAAAAAGATAGCATGAACATCGGTAGACTTGTCAGCACTGAATTTATCAAGACCAGCCTATCTCCGTATGAAAGAAGCTTGCCTTGCCAGCACCCCAATTTACGTTCGAAGCGAGTTTCAACTGAACTCCATTCCTTGTTCAATAATCGTCTATAATGAATTGGGATGCCCAGATAATTAAAAGGAAGTGCCCCAGATTCACAGCCAAAAATCTGCTTGTACTGGTCTTCCACTTCTTTCGCCTTACCGAAGCAAAAAATTTCACTCTTGTGAAAATTTATTTTCAGCCCAGATAAATGTTCAAAGATACAAAGTATGAGCTTCATGTTAACGGCCTTCTCAAGGTCGTGCTCCATGAATAAAATTGTATCATCGGCATACTGTAAAATAGAGACTCCTCCCTCTACTAAGTGAGGTACAAGTCCCCCTACTTGGCCATCTTCTTTCGCTCAAGCGATTAAAATAGCCAACATGTCCGCAACAATATTAAAAAGAATCGGAGACAGGGGGTCACCTTGTCTCAGTCCTTTCATAGTTTGGAAATAATGGCCAATGTCGCCATTAACCCGTATTCCCACAGAACCTCCCTCAACAAAAGTACCTATCAAATGACACCATTTTTGGGAGAATCCTTTCATACGCAAGGTTTGTTGGAGAAAAGACCACTTAACCTTATCGTAGGCTTTTTCAAAATCAATTTTGAAGAGTACACCATCCATTTTCTTCCGATGAAGTTCATGGATGGTTTCATGCAACACTACTACTCCTTCCAGAATATGTCTCCCCGGCATAAAAGCTGTTTGGGTAGGTTTTATCACCTTGGGTGCAACACTTGTAATTCTATTAGTGCCTACTTTCGTAAAAATCTTAAAGCTTACATTAAGTAGGCATATTGGTCTATATTGTTGAATTTGTGTTGCATTCTCTTTCTTCGGTATCAACGTAATGATTCCAAAATTTAGTTTGTAAAGCGGCAACTCGCCGTGTTGTAATTGTACAAACAAAGCCATAAGGTCATTTTTAAGCACCTCCCAAAAGCATTGATAAAATTCAGCCGGGAACCCATCTGGTCCCGAAGCTTTATTATGTTCCATTTCCATAATAGCATCTAACACTTCCTTCTCGGTGAAGGCAGCGGTTAGAATTATATTTTCCTCAGGAGTTACTCTAGTAATATCCGCAACGAAATTCTCTCTCATAGTAAAATTATTTTTAGCCGGTACTCCAAATAACTTCTTATAGAAATCAGATATGTATATTTTAAGGTTTTCCTCACCAATAATTGTCCCTTCTTCTTGCTCTAATTGAAAAATTCGCTTCTTTCTATATCTACCATTAGCCATTAGGTGAAAATATTTCGTATTATTTCCACCTTCTTGGATAAATTTAACTTTAGCACGTTGAGCCCACTTTGATTCCTCATCACGTCTCAGTTTTCCGATCTTATCATTTGCACTCCTTAGCATCTTACTCTCTGTTTCATTAAGGGGTGATGATTCCGCCTTAATATCCAGATCATCAATAATTTTAGTGAGTCTGTCTCTCTCTTTTTTATACTCCCCACTTTTATTCTTCGCCCATCCGCGAAGGAACCGTCTCAAATGTCTAATCTTTTTTTGCCAAGTATCAATGGGACTGTAGCCGTTTGCCACAGATTCCCACTCATTTTTAACCAATTGAAAAAAACCTTCTTCCCTTAGCCATGATAATTCAAAGGAAAAGAGAGCCGTATTACCTAAATGGGCATGATCTCCTGAATCAAGCAAAAGAGGTGTGTGATCCGACCCCGTACGGGTCAGTGCGCGCACAGAAGTTAACGGAAATTTTTGTTCCCACTCTACACTAGCTAGCACACGATCTAACTTTTCGTAGGTGGGGTTTTCACGACGACTCGCCCAAGTGAACTGTCGGCCCGACAAAATCAACTCGCGCAGGTTAAGTGAATCTATGATTGCATTGAAGACAAACGGCCACTTCAGCACTCCTATGAAGATATTGTCGCATACGGTGGCATTCCGGAGAGCTCGGCATTTGGGACTCGATCGAGTGATCGCTTAGGCGCGCAACCTAATGCGGATCGGCCGCAGTTGGAGAGGGCCATGCACCTTGCGCAGCAACGTCAAGTTCCAGGTTCGACCTTTGAACATAATCTTTCTATTTTAAAGATGTCAGATAATGTGATTGTAAATCGAGCCAGTAAGTTAGGGGTTTCGCTTGGGAATTCTTCTGTAGCTGCGTTGTCTTCTGTTAGAGACATCAAAGAAGTGGAACATCAGAGAGAGTTGGTTATTCTAAATAAAAAAAATAGTGTAGAGGATACAGATCCACAAAATTTGTTTGTTTCCAAAGTTTCTGGTCTTTGTGAAGACCTGACAGAGGAAGACCTTGCTGAGAATGATATGATAGGCCTGGATGATGGTCATACGGACCAGACATGCCATGTTTCTTTAGAGGTGAAGGCCAAAGGAGTAGCAAAGAGAAAGACTAGAGTTAGTAAGAAAGTAGTAGTGGAAAAACCGATAGTTCGTAGAAGCTCTAGGATTCGGAAAATTAAAAATTTAGACTTCTAAAAAATGAAAGCTTTTATTTGGAATAGTGAAGGCATTAGAGATACTGGAAAGCATTCTATTATTCATGAAAATATTAGGGAACAAAATCTAGATATAGTCGCTATTCTTGAGACTGGAAGGAGGGATTTTTCGACTTCCTTTCTTACAAATCTCTCGGCTGGCAAGGTTTCTTGAGACTGGAAGGAGGGATTTTTCGACTTCCTTTCTTACAAATCTCTCGGCTGGCAAGGACTTTGCCAGCCGAGAGATTTGTAAGAAAGGAAGTCGAAAAATCCCTCCTTCCAGTCTCAAGAATAGCGACTATATCTAGATTTTGTTCCCTAATATTTTCATGAATAATAGTGTCCTTGCCAGCCGAGAGATTTGTAAGAAAGGAAGTCGAAAAATCCCTCCTTCCAGTCTCAAGAATAGCGACTATATCTAGATTTTGTTCCCTAATATTTTCATGAATAATAGAATGCTTCCTTGCCAGCCGAGAGATTTGTAAGAAAGGAAGTCGAAAAATCCCTCCTTCCAGTCTCAAGAATAGCGACTATATCTAGATTTTGTTCCCTAATATTTTCATGAATAATAGAATGCTTTCCAGTATCTCTAATGCCTTCACTATTCCAAATAAAAGCTTTCATTTTTTAGAAGTCTAAATTTTTAATTTTCCGAATCCTAGAGCTTCTACGAACTATCGGTTTTTCCACTACTACTTTCTTACTAACTCTAGTCTTTCTCTTTGCTACTCCTTTGGCCTTCACCTCTAAAGAAACATGGCATGTCTGGTCCGTATGACCATCATCCAGGCCTATCATATCATTCTCAGCAAGGTCTTCCTCTGTCAGGTCTTCACAAAGACCAGAAACTTTGGAAACAAACAAATTTTGTGGATCTGTATCCTCTACACTATTTTTTTATTTAGAATAACCAACTCTCTCTGATGTTCCACTTCTTTGATGTCTCTAACGAAGACAACGCAGCTACGGAAGAATTCCCAAGCGAAACCCTAACTTACCGGCTCGATTTACAATCACATTATCTGACATCTTTAAAATAGAAAGATTATGTTCAAAGGTCGAACCTGGAACTTGACGTTGCTGCGCAAGGTGCATGGCCCTCTCCAACTGCGGCCGATCCGCATTAGGTTGCACGCCTAAGCGATCACTCGATCGAGTCCCAAATGCCGAGCTCTCCGGAATGCCACCGTATGCGACAATATCTTCATAGGAGTGCTGAAGCGGCCACGGGGAAAAACTCTGCAGACGGCCCGGTCACTTTGCGTCGCGCCGCTGAAGGTGGTGCACGACGCATTTTCGGTCACGGCGGACACAAACGGTCGCTCAGCGTCCGTTTGCGTCGCGCCGCTGGAGATGCCCTTAGGTGCGCCAGGTTTGTTGGTTGGATGGATTCTTCACTTGACACGCGGTGGGCTAGCTGCGGTTCCCTAGCAGAGCCGTTCCCCTCCCCGCGATGATATTACTAAACCTCCTAGGTCGTCACCTCGTGCGAAGAAAAACCGGCGTAATTTGGCCGGAAACGTCCGGCCAGATGGCGCTAGCTCCGTGCTGACTTTCGATCCCAGCGGCAGAGCGGCCCGGTGGGATGTTTCCCGGCATGAGCACAACCTCAAAACTACAGTTAACCGCGCGCCGGTGTGGATCCGTCGGTAGGCTGAGCGCACAGAGGTGGAAATGCGGTTGGATGCACGTGTCGATTGATCAGAGCGGCTAGGAACCACAGAAAGGTGACGGGGCCGTACGGTCGTCGTCGTCGCCGTCTCCGGCAAAGACGGCCAGGCCAGGCTCGACGTGCTAGGACAACAACACGATACACTCTCCTCCGTGGCCTCACGACGTACGTGCATCGATCACCGTTGACCCAGGGAAGACGAACTGCGCAGCGCAGCTGAGCAAGCCCCAAATTAACGTGTATCACACCGCCCAGACGACCATGCCAACTGTTTCACTATTTTTGTTCTTCTTCCGAACGCTTCTGAAGACGTGTAGAATAAGGCAATACCGGTTGAAGAGATCAGTCCATCTACTGCTACTATTGTCGAAAGAATAGTGCACACAAACGTGGGCAGTACGTGTGGTAAGGGCATCTCCAACCGGGCGACCCAAACGGACGGCCCAGCGCGTCCATTTTGGGCCGTTTGCGTGGCCGAACGGACACCCGGACAGCGCCCCGCGTCCGCGTGTCCGTTTGGGTCGCACGCTGCGCCCAACGCGCGGACGCAACGCAAATGTAATAAAAAAAACATAAATGAAAATGAAAAATAAAAACAACAGACAAATAAATATAAACTACTGGTTAATTAAACTTAGCCCTATTTTGGGCAATTTTTACACAAAAGAAAGCCCTATATGGGCTTTAAACTAAAAAAAGAAAACCCTAGACGGGGGTTTGCGAGCACGGTGGCCGCCGGCGATACTACCCCGGTAGTACTCGTCGTCGTCGGCGTCGATGACGACGACGCCCCCGGCGGCGACGCGCTGCTCGGCTCGACACGCCGGGAGGGCACCGGGGACTCCGGCCGGGGCTCCCAGCTGCGCCCTTTCCCGGGCGGAGCGCGGGTTCGGCGGGCTCGCCGGCCTGCGCGGCCGTGCCCTGCGCGCGGCCGACTCCTGCCGGAGCTGCTCCTCCTCTCGCCGCGGCGCTCCTCCTCCGCCGAGCGCTCCTCCTCCGCCGGGCGCGCGGCCCGGCGCTCCTCCTCCCGGGAGCGCCGCCGACGCGTAGCCTCCTCCTGGCGGCGCGCCGGCTCGAGGAAGGCCCACGCCTCCGCGTCCTCACTGGGCCTTCTCGGCCGCCTCCTCCAGCGCGAGAGGTGCGCGAGCGCCTCGGCGAGGTCCGGCCATTTGGCCGGCTCGTCGAGATCCTGTCTGCTCGCGGGACGCCGCGAGCGCCGCCTCGCGGCTCCGGGTCGTCCTCCTCCACGGGGCTGCGGCTGCGGCGCGGCGCGGGGCCGGGGGCGCGGGCTCGTTGATGTAGAGCCCGCCGGGGCGCGGCCAGCCCGCCTGGCGGTGTGCGCGGCTGCGCGCGAGGCCGCGCCGTCGCGGATGTGAAGCACGTGCGCCGGCGCGCATCGTGCTCCACCTCGAACCACAAGTCCCAGTTGGGACTTGCGTCGCCGTACGCCGGGTCCTGCTGGAGGTCCGCCGGCAGCTGAGCGCGGCGCCTCCGGATCTCGGCGAGCGGGCGCGGCCGGAGCCGGGATGGGCGGCACCGGAACCCGATCCGGGCTCGAGTGCCGGCCGTAGGGGAGGTGCACGTCCCCCACGGCATTGGGACGCCGGCGTCCCGGAACATCTGCGCCACCGCAACGGTGACGTAGATCCGCTCGCGTGCGGGAGGGCGCCGGCGGCCCCATTGCGAACGCCGGCGGCGCGACTTGCCGGGCCGCTGCCGGCCTCGTGGTCGTTGGCGGACGGCTCGAACTCGCGCTTCGGGGCCATGGCGGCGCGGAAGCTTCGAGCTCGCGCGTGCGGCCGGAGTGGAAAGTGGGGGCCCGGATAGGGGCCGGTCCCCTTCCCCGATCCACATTTAATAGGACCGGGGCACCGACGGTGGGCCAGCTACGCGGACCGGGCGGACACGCGAGGACGCCGCGTGCCATCCGCGGCCACGCAAACCCGGCCCGGATTTGGGCCGGGTTTGCGTCGTTCCGGACGCCGCGGCCGTCCGTTTTTGCGGTGCGTCCCCGCGTTGGGCCGCGTTTTTGTCCGTTTCGACCCATCCGGACGCGCGGGCGCGGGATGGGTCGCCCGGTTGGAGATGCCCTAACCCTATAGGTTATCATGCGGATCACGGTGCGCTCCTGCTCGCTCATTCCTACAGATAATTAATCCCTGCATTTAGGACTCGCTAATTGTTTGTTTAAGAGTAGCTTATCACGTAGGACTCGCTAATTGTTAGGTTTCTCATGTGCATGAGCATCTCAAACAGGTGACGGAAACGCAAAAAAAAGTATATTTTTTTTGAAATAAAGCGTGTACACCATCTCTGAATCAGAATAACATTTTTATTAATTTATTCATCGAAGCCTTACAAGAAAAAACAAACATCAATCAATTCGAAGCCACCTTCTTGAAGATCGGAATCTGCACCACAAAAATATCGATCCATTTGTTTACGACTCGTTAGTTGTTAGGTTTCTCATGCACATGAAGAACATCTCCGACATGTAAGGATGACAATGGGCAGGGTATGGGCAGGGTAGAGCAATACCATACCCATACCCGTATAGTTAATGGGTACAAACTTCTACCCATACTCGTACCCATGGGTATGAAAATTTACCCATACCCATACCCGGCGGGTACCCGTACCCATTGGGTACCTGGTGGGCAGGTTAAATTGTACACAAGGCAATCACAGTTTTACATTTATCGATAACAAATTCGATTAAAAAAATAATTATCTCAACTCAATAATAGATATTTGAGTACATAACAATTAACATAATATAAAAATAACATTCTCAAATTCTAACTCATAAGTCAATAAAAATAGACATATCACGTATGAATTTGACAATAAATGGGCAGGGTATGGGTATACCCGCGGGTACGAGGCTATACCCGTGCCCTGCCCCTGACTTATCGTGCAGGGTATGGGTACTACCCAATGGCATAAAAGTTTACCCATACCCTGCCCATGCGGGTACGGTACCCGTGGGTAAAATTGCCATCCTTACCGATAGGTGATGAAACGTAAAAAAACTGCCATACATATCACCTTGGAGCAAAAAAGAAAAAGATAGAACAGGTGATGTAAACCAAAAAAAAAAACAGCTTAATTTTTTTTACATCATGCTCTAAATTTGCAATAGGTGATGCAAATATAGATCACCTCCAAGATGCCGAATCCTATGACCGGCCACGCCCGCAGGGCTTCAACTGTCACTTTGTCATACCCTAGCCCCCATCTACACGTCACGAACCCCACCCGCACCGTCCGAATCCCAACAAGTGATGTAAATCCGCTTTTTGGTGATGTATTTTACATCACTACTGGACATTCTCTAAGGAAGACTTTGAAACCGCCCTATCTGTTTGAAATTGTTAGTGTGGACGCCGAGTTGACCAAAACTTTGCCCAACGGTGCCCCCCATATATTGTATGTGGGGGGTGGGGGTGGGGGGAGGAAATGCGGACGACACCACTCTATCCACAAATTTGGGATCAAAATGGGGGACGACATACCATGTCCGCAGTCTGCATCGTATGCTCCTAACCCACCAGGCAGCCTTCCATGGCCCGTCGCACTTCCTTCTTCCTTTTATATTTCTACGCCCACCTACCAAACCCTAGCTAAGAACCATATAGCGTTCTATGCACACGTCTATCCATCCATAGATCGCCTCAGCCCAACCATAGCCCAGTCGCTCGTATATGTCCCTGCGTTGCCGCCATGGCAAACAGAGGATCCCCATCGGGCTGTCTGTAATGTCCCAGGTTTAGAGACGATCGAGGGGTAGATTTTAGAAAGGGATGTGCATTGCATAGTAAATTCTGGGGAAATTTCGCGCTTTTAAACAAAAAACTGCATCGAAGGGGGACAAGTTTCTCTCTCGACACCTTACAGGGTTAGGGTTTCGAGAGTGCGACAAACTTGTATCTTACTTCATTAGTTTAGGGTTTTGAGAAGAGAGGGGAGAGTTTGCTTGGTTGGATTTTAAATGATATGACATGGTTGAATTCTAACCAAGGTTGAATTTGAAATTCAAATTCAAACACTTAAATAATTACCTTAAATAATTCAATTGAGGAAATTCATTAAGTATAAAAATCAATAATAAACAAGATGAACAATTATAATAAAATGGAGCTCATGAGGGAAAACCTTGAGCTTTATTGAATAACACACAAGATACATTGTTTTTACATTATTCATAATAAATGAATTACAACACATTACATAAATGGGCAGAATAGAAGAAAGAAAAATAAAGAAAAATTACAAGTTAATGATCCTAGTCTAAATTCTACAAGATCATCTTCATTTGATCTTGAACTTGAAGAATTCCAAATCCATTTTTAGCCATGGTTGATCCCTGCACAAAAACACAACAAAGAGAAGTTATGCCAAGTGGCAAAGCCACTTGGCAAGTGAGAAATCAAATGGAAAGGTGAAATGAGCAGATAAGCTCAATGTGGCCGAGCTGATCCGGGCCAAAGCCAAGTTCCAGGTCCAAGTGCACAGCACTTGACAACACACACACACAGCCTGCTCACAGGGCTGTGTGCATGCTGCACACACACACAGTGAGTCACAAGGGTGGCAAGCAGGAGCTGTCGACCAGTGAGGCAAGAGAGCACCATATATAACCTTTTCAGAGCCAAACCCTAGTCATTTGTTCATCCATCGACTGCGACGGTGGTAAGTTCATCAAGAACAGACCAAGAACACCAAGAACAGCATGAACAAGCCAGACTGCTGTTGCATCATATTTCCACTCACCACAGAACATAAACCAAGAGGCATCAAGCTTGCAAGGAGGAGCAGGGCAAGCCAAGATCCACTACAAGACCACACGAAGCAGAATCCTCTACACCAACCAATAAATCTAGGAGCTGGAGTAGAGGTATACACAAGAAATCATGGGCAAACATACGGTTTTGCCCATAAATAAGCATACACTTGCATCACAGAATCAAATAAGGGTGGGAAACCCTGGATAAAGCATCATTTGGTTGCAAAACCATTTGATGCCAGTGACTAAAGCAAAGGCTAGCAAGGAAACAATCAAGGGAACACTGGTGGTGTCAACATAGTGACACAACCAGAGAAATCCATCATGGATTTGATCCCAATCAGCCATTACCAAGCTACCAAGCACCTAATAGTTTAGCTACACCATCAGAATGGTAGAAACACATGTTTCTACTAGTTTTGTCAACATCAAAAGGCTTCTGGCAGTCAAACATGATCAGCCAGAAAGCATCTATCCATCACAGAAAGCCACAAGAGAAGGGAGCTATCCTTGGCGGCAATATAGTGCTTGCCAGGACTACCTCAACCTACAGACCGACACAAGAACCCACACATCACTATCCATTTGGATTCAGTTGAGGGCTAGGGTACACAACAAAGTGTTGGCATCCATCTAGCCCTGTCATAATCAATTGGATGATCACCAGCGCAAAGCGGTTCACATCACTTATCCACTTCAGATAAATTCGAGCACAACACGGATAAGTGAACTAATACAGACATAATCAAAGCACCGAGGCCTTGCGATGATCCAATGGACCATTGCACAGCAACAGTGATTGTTTAAACCGAGCACCAGGCACACACTGCAGAGCAAACCTGTGTGACACACACACATCACGGGTTGTGTAGCATGTAGGCGCGAGACACAACACGACGTAGTATTTACAAGCAAGCGGTGATCATATGATCATCGGTGTTGGCTAGAGCATGCTAGGGCATGCTAGGCATTAAGCCAAGCAATCAAGTCATGAACCAATTTAATTAAACAATTGCATCACGGATCAAATGAATAGAGCTCCATAACTATATCCGAAGCACATCAAAGGCTTGCATGAAGCCAAAGGATGCAATATACGAATGATCAAGCCACAGGGCAATCCATCACTAAATCACATGCTAAGCACACACGGTATATCTATACGATAGTAAAAGAACAGGAGTATACCGTAGGTCACATGAGCATCACTTGATGCTCATGAGCAAGCACCATGAGGTACCACGACCGAGAATACAATGAGCGACAACTAGCATAGCACAGCAGCCAGAATTCATAGCAATTGCACAGCAGCAGCATACGCATGGCAACAGCAACGAGCATAGCAGCCTACGCACAGGTAGAGCAAGCAAGCAACATCACGGCACGGCCACACCTCTGTGAGTAGAGGCAGGCCAGTGACCAAGCTAGGAGAAGGAAGAGAGGAAGCAGAGCAAGGAGAAGAAGTGGGGTGGCGCACTTACCGTGGTCGAGTACACAGGCACGGCCATGGCGACCAAGACGGCGCACGCCGGAGCGCGGCGGCGCCAGGCCAAGCCAGGCCATGGCGGCACCGTGGCAACACCCGCACCACGGCGGCGAAGCCAGGGCGGAGTCCAAGCACCAGAAGCGTCGGTGGCGACGAGCTCGCCACAGCACGCCACGGTAGGCGAGCAGCGGCGATGGGGACGAGTCGGGGAAGCGGCGAAGCACAGATCGGCGCGGAAGATCTGAAGCGCCGTTGAACGGCGGATCAGATGCACCGCATCTCGCCGGCGGCGATGGCCGGAGTCGGCGGATCAA
>NC_061509.1:262941511-263019179 GCF_022539505.1 Lolium rigidum
TCCTTCCTTCTTCTTTCTTCTTCTTCTTCTTCCTTCTCTCTCTCTCTCTCTCTCCCTTAATATATATTAAAAAACACAAAAATTAGTTGCTAGTTTTATTTTTATTTATCGTTTTGCACTTATATTAAAAATATAAAAAAATTAGTTTCTATTTTGCATTTACTTTATCTAGTTTTGGTTTCATTTAATTAATGGCAATTTATTAATTTAAAATATTAAGTTGTGCGATTTCACTAGCACATAATAATGATTTTCTATGCATAATTTTACGGGTTTCACTGCGAGACATAAAGAGAATTTTTTGAGCAAAACTCGCTTATTTAATCTTGTTATGCGAGAGCAACTCGGGTGTTAGTTCTCGATGATGCTCGCTGCTCCATTCAATAATTTTTGTTGAATTATGTGAAATGCAAAAGTATAAAGATGTTGATGGCAGACATTAAGCATGTGTTCAAATTGCTTTCATTACAGTAGAGTATGTAAGATTGCTGCTATCTTCCTAGGATATATTGATTCATGATCAAATGCAAGGATGCTTACTGGCAGATATTCTGTACCTATATCTGAGGAGTAGCTATGAATTTTAAACAATTGGATAATGAACATGCTGCTCAAGCTTGGGAAAGAATGAAATTCTCTGGCTGAATGTACCCATGATTCACTGAGCTTGATGATCATCCAACCTTCTATGTAGACTCAAATGTCTTCATTGAATTTATTGGATTTCATCGCTGGAGGTTTATGTCTATCACTTTGGTGAAGCAACAAGTTTTTGATAATATGATGGCTAATTACTGGTCGGCACATTCTGAAAGCAGCCTCACATAAGTAAGAAGGTAAATTCACGCTGAATTATCCTCTTTGAATGATAAGGCTGATGCCATTGCTGCAGACGGTGCTCTGCGAATGATAGACTCATTACGTTGATCTCTAATACACGTTCCCGCTAGCTTCATTGGTTGCCTGGCGCGGTGAAGAACATGCTGGATGCAACTCTCATTAAAAATAATAATTTTCGGCAACAATCGCACTTATCGTTAACAACCTCAAAGCACACCACAGGCCACATCCATAATAATGGCACAGGTACATGCCAATTTTTATGGGAATTCTCCTATTAACAATAGATAGAATAGCCACCCTTGGATCCTGCCATTAGTGTTAAAGAATTTATTGGCGTACACAAACCCTTTTTTCTTTTTTTAACAAATTCCGCTGAGGAAAAGCTCAATAAAATTTCGATATTCTCGCTTCTAAGGGGCCGATAGTCTTGGCGTCTGACGCTGATCTCGTTTGAAATCGAAAGCTGGCGCTCAATAGATAGTTGAAAATAAAATTGCTACTACAACAAATGCCATCTGCTAGAATTAATGAGAATATAAGATTGCATCGGTCGAATCACAGGCAATAGGTGGGGATAGAGAAGAAAATGAAAACTCTAGCTACATTTTCCTCTTTAGCTAGTTTTTCATTTTCTTCTCTATCCCACCTAGCACGCAGCTTCAGCCATTAATCTTATATTCTCATTAATTCTAACTTGGATGGCATTTGCTGTAGTAACAATTTTATTTTCAATATCCCTATTAGGCATAACTTTCGATTTCAAAAGATCAACATCGAAGCAAGACTATCAACCTTAGAAGCGAGAATATCAATTTTATTGAGCTTTTCCTCAACAGATTTGTTAAAGGCAGTTTGTGTACTAATAAATTCTTTAAGCATAGCTTCAAGTCCAGGGGTGTATTCCTATTATTGTTGTAAGAATTCCCATAAGAATTAGCATAACCTTTACCATTATTATAAGGATATGGCCTATAGTGATTACTAGAATTGTTCCGATAAGCATTGTTGTTGAAATTATTATTTTTAATGAAGTTTACATCAACATGTTCTTCTTGGGCAACCAATGAAGCTAACGGAACATTATTAGGATCAACATTAGTCCTATCATTCGCAAGCATAGACATAATAGCATCAACCTTATCATTCAAGGAAGAGGATTCTTCAACAGAATTTACCTTCTTACCTTGTGGAGCTCTTTCCGTGTGCCATTCAGCAGTAATTAACCATCATATTATCAAGAAGCTTTGTTGCTTCACCAAGAGTGATGGACATAAAGGTACCTCCAGCAGATGAATCCAATAAATTCCGCGAAAAAAATTTAGTCCTGCATAGAAGGTTTGGATGATCATCCAAGTAGTCACTCCATGGGTTGGGCAATTTTTAACCGTAGATTTCATTCTTTCCCAAGCTTGAGCAACATGTTCATTATCCAATTGTTTAAAATTCATTATGCTACTCCTCAAAGATATAATTTTAGCAGGGGGTAATATCTACCAATAAAAGCATCCTTGCATTTAGTCCAGGAATCAATACTATTCTTAGGCAGAGATAGCAACCAATCTTTAGCTCTTCCTCTTAATGAGAAAGGAAACAATTTTAATTTTATAATGTCACCATCAACATCTTTATACTTTTGCATTTCACATAGTTCAACAAAATTATTGAGATGGGCAGCAAGCATCATCGTAACTAATACTGGAAAATTGCTCTCGCATAACAAGATTAAGTAAAGCAAGTTTAATTTCAAAGAATTCTGCTGTAGTAGCAGGTGGAGCAATAGGTGTGCATAGGAAATCATTATTATTTGTGCTAGTGAAGTCACACAACTTAGTATTTTCAGGGGTGGCCATTTTAACAGTAGTAAATAAAGCAAACTAGATAAAGTAAATGCAAGTAAACTAATTTTTTTGTGTTTTTGATATAGAGTGCAAGACAGTAAATAAAGTAAAACTAGCAACTAATTTTTTTGTGTTTTGATATAATGCAGCAAACAAAGTAGTAAATAAAATAAAGCAAGACAAAAACAAAGTAAAGAGATTGGGAAGTGGAGACTCCCTTGCAGCGTGTCTTGATCTCCCCGGCAACGGCGCCAGAAAAAGAGCTGGCGTGTAGTTGACGTGGGAGTTAGAAATCTTTATGGTGTAACTTTTCTTCAGATCCCCGGCAACGGCGCCAGACAAAGAGCTTGATGGCGTGTATTTCACACGTTCGTTGGGAACCCCAAGAGGAAGGTATGACGCGCACAGCAGCAAGTTTTCCCTCAGAAAGAAACCAAGGTTTATCGAACCAGGAGGAGCCAAGAAGCACGTTGAAGGTTGATGGCGGCGGGATGTAGTGCGGCGCAACACCGGAGATTCCGGCGCCAACGTGGAACCCGCACAACACAACCAAAGTACTTTGCCCCAACGAAACAAGTGAGGTTGTCAATCTCACCGGCTTGCCGTAACAAAGGATTAACCGTATTGTGTGGAAGATGATTGTTTGCGAGAGAAAACAGTAGAAACAAGTATTGCAAAGCAGATTTGTATTTCAGTATTAAAGAATGGACCGGGGTCCACAGCTCACTAGAGGTGTCTCTCCCATAAGATAAAAGCATGTTGGGTGAACAAATTACAATCGGGCAATTGACAAATAGAGAGGGCATAACAATGCACATACATGTCATGATAAGTATAGTGAGATTTAATTGGGCATTACGACAAAGTACATAGACCGCCATCCAACCGCATCTATGCCTAAAAAGTCCACCTTCGAAGTTATCGTCCGAACCCCTTCCAGTATTAAGTTGCAAAGCAACAGTACAATTGCATTAAGTATGGTGCGTAATGTAATCAATAACTACATCCTCGGACATAGCATCAATGTTTTATCCCTAGTGGCAACAAGACAACACAACCTTAGAACTTTCGTCACTCGTCCCGAGTGTCAATGCAGCATGAACCCACTATCGAGCATAAATACTCCCTCTTGGAGTTACTAGCATCAACTTGGCCAGAGCCTCTACTAATAACGGAGAGCATGCAAGATCATAAACAACACATATGCAATAACTTGATAATTAACATAACATGGTATTCTCTATCCATCGGATCCCGACAAACACAACATAGAGTATTACAGTATAGATGATCTTGATCATGTTAGGCAGCTCACAAGATCCAACAATGAAGCACAATGAGGAGAAGACAACCATCTAGCTACTGCTATGGACCCATAGTCCAGGGGTGAACTACTCACTCATCACTCCGGAGGCGACCATGGCGGTGTAGAGTCCTCCGGGAGATGAATCCCCTCTCCGGCAGGGCGCCGGAGGAGATCTCCAGAATCCCCCGAGATGGGATTGGCGGCGGCGGCGTCTCTGGAAGGTTTTTCGTATCGTGGTTTTTTCGCATCAGGGGTTTCGCGACGGAGGCTTTAAGTAGGCGGAAGGGCGGAGTCGGAGGGCTGACGAGGGGCCCACACCATAGGGCGGCGCGGGCCCCCTTGGCCGCGCCGCCTTGTGGTGTCGCCACCTCGTGGCCCCACTTCGTATGCTCTTCGGTCTTCCGGAAGGTTCGTGGCAAAATAGGCCCCCGGGTCTTGATTTCGTCCAATTCCGAGAATATTTCGTTACTAGGATTTCTGAAACCAAAAATAGCGTAGAACAACGAATCGGCACTTCGGCATCTCGTTAATAGGTTAGTTCCAGAAAATGCACGAATATGACATAAAGTATGCATAAACATGTAGGTATCATCAATAATATGGCATAGAACATAAGAAATTATCGATACGTCGGAGACGTATCAGACGGTTTGGGGGACGCGACTGGAGATGCTCTAACATTTCCCGCCAGTGGCCATTCCCAACGCGAAAAATCAAAGTTGACCGGCGCCAACACTCCAGCCCATTGCGATGCAGCCACCGCCTCGAACTAGCCCGCAGCCACCACCACAGCCCCAATGGAGACTGCTTCTCCGGTCGACTCAAAGCGTGCCGCCACCAGCGGCCGGGAAGCTAAGATGAAGAGGCAAATGAAGCTGCTATCGAAGGAGGAGAGAGGCGTCCAAGCCACGAAGCATCGCGGTTGGCGCAAGAATCTGAAGGAGAGGAATGCAGCGGCGGCGGCCGCCCAGCTAGCGCATGCCGCTACCCAAATGGCGTGGCAGATGGAGGTGAAAAGCCGACGCCCACTCTTTGTTTGGGCTTTTAGTTGCTTTCCACTGAAAAGCTGGACAAATGAAACAAACAGTCCGGCTGTGCGGTAGGCTTCGGCCGAAGCAGGTGCTGCTCCCGTGTAGACGAAAAAGCACCTCCGGAGGGTGCTTCCCGGGCTTTTGATCCTTTGCACCGAATCGTTGTAAGGCATTGCCCCAGCTGTTTCACTTATTTACAAAAAATCTGCCACCGCAGCTCCAACCCAGCAGTTTGTACGTGCTTGGACCAGTCCGTTCGTACGTGATTGGACCTAGATTTCATTCTTTATCGTTTCTGCCTGAACGTATGTACTGTTTCAAATTTTTTTTAGATAAAAAGGGGTGAAACCCCCAGGTTCCATTAAAATGCAACCAAAGTCACAAGGATCCAGCGAGCTATGAACTCAACAGTTAAGGCATAGTCTTACAAACTAAAAAGAAAACTGGGAGGCACCATCTGGAGATAGCCACATGAGCATTACATAACTGGGGGGAACCAAATGGCAAACACTTCTCACAGGCTATCTCCTAGTACCAGCATGGAACGGCTCTCGTGGCGGTCGAGGCTTGAAAGGTCTTTGCCAGACATCCCCAAAAGCAGACATTTCATATCCAAGCTATCCGCAAGAGCTCCCCACGAAGATGATCCAACCGCATCAGGTTTGCATCCAGAAGGGACGAGTGTTTGTCCAAACACAACAGGCGCCAGCTTCGATCAACACAGCAGTTTTTCTTAGTAGCTCTCCGACACCCGGCCAACTCGGTCCCCGGAAACACATAGCATTACGAGTAGACCATAAGGTCCGGAGCACAGCCGAGGAAAAGATATTTAAGACAGAGTTATTATCTTCACTAATCCACCATCTAGCAATAGATTCAAAACTGTCCCCAATTTTCTTGCCAAATATGCTCGAAATAATTTCCCACAAGTATCTAGCTACTACACACTCAAAGAACAAATGTGAAGATGATTCCAGCTCATTGCAAAACAAGCAGGTGGAATCATCCACATGTCTACGTTTTCCAAGATTATCTCTTGTCAAAAGTTTGTCGTTTGCAAGCAGCCACAAGAAGATATGAATCCGAGGAGGAATATGAAGTTTCCAAACCGCTGGGGTATGGATCGGAATCACACCACCATTGTTAACAATACCATAGAAAGATCTAACCGAGTAAGAACCAGAGGGATGGAACATCCAAATTGGGCAACCATCATAATCGGAAAAAGAAACAGTTTGCACCAAGGCAACCAAATCAAGCCACCTATCATATAGGACCTGGGATACCGTTCTTCTAAAGGTAAACTTCAGATTAGAACCGTCCCAAGCATCAGCAATTGTACACTGCTGTTCATTAACTATAACATATAAATCCCAAAAAAGAATAGCAAGTGAACAATGACCAATCCATGTATCTTCCCAAAACAGAACTTTTGTACCATTACCAACATTCCACCTGTACCCAACCTTAGTCGATGAAGCAGCCCACATAACCCCTTTCCAAAAAGGGGAGCAAAGTGTATGTGTTTAGCATTAAAGATATTAGGAGAAAGATTATACTTATAATCCACAATCATTTTCCAAATTTTATTGTTATCAAAATGATATCTCCTAATCCAAGACGACAACAGACAGAGATTAAAATCTCTCATATTATGAATACCAAGGCCCCCATATTCTTTTTTACGGGATACAAAATCCCAGCTCACCGGATGATATTTATGAGAATCCCCAACATTATTCCAAAAGAAATGAGCCATTTGTGAGTTAATCGCTTTAATAGCCCATTTAGGAAATTTGAGGAAAGATAACAAGTACATAGGGATGCTAGCAACACATGCTTGTAAAAGGATCAGTCTGCCTTTGTAAGAAAGCAGCTTAGCTCGCCAACCGGCAATCCGTTTAATGATCTTATCTAAAATGGGTTGTAAATCCTCTTTTTTTAACTTTGAGAAATGCAAAGGCACACCAAGGTAGATAAAAGGGAAATCTCGTAATTTACACCCAAAGATTTGAGCAAACACTCTAGCTTCATCTTCTTCCACATTAATAGTAAGAAGATCACTTTTATGATAATTAATGCGCATGCCCGACATTTGTTCAAAACAAGTTAAAAGCCATTTTAAATTCCTAGCCATCTCCACATCTTTTCGAGAAAAAGAATGGTGTCATCAGACATATCGAAGGCTGATGACACCACCAGGAACAACAGAAGGCAGGAGCCCTGAGATAATATTGTTCCTGGCTGCTTTGTAAAGAATTTTTGTGAACACATCCGCAATGTAGTTGAACAGGATGGGAGAACGGGGATCCCCCTGTTTAAGGCCTTTACCAGCAACAAAATAAGAACTATTAGAATCATTAATACGAACACAAAAAGAACCTTTATATAAAACAGATTTAATCAACATTCTAAATTTAGGAGAGAAATTCCTAGATTGCAACATAGAATCCAGGAACTCCCAATCAATACGATCATACGCCTTCTCATAATCTAGTTTCAAAAGTAGACCTGAGTGCTTCTTAGAATAAACGTCGTGGATAACCTCATGAGCCGCCACTACACTCTCAAGAATGTAGCGACCCTTGATAAATGCAGTCCGATTATTAGCGATCATCCTATTACTAATCGGAGCAATCCTGTTTGTAATAGCTTTAGTTATAACTTTCAGACTACAATTACCAAGACTAATAGGCCTAAATTTCTTCATGTCTTTAGCATCATGTTCCTTCGGAATTAATGTAATGATGGCATAATTTAGTCTAGAGACATCAAGAGTGCCGGATTCAAAATCCCTCACAAGGGCCATGAAATCAAATTTAATCAAATCCCAAAATTTTTGGTAAAAAAGAAAGGAAAAACCATCGGGCCCAGGGGCTCCAGCCGCATAAGATCCCATGATAGCATCATGTATCTCTTTTTCCGAAAAAGGGGTATCAAGCAGGGAGGCTGATACGTCTCCAACGTATCGATAATTTCTTGTGTTCCATGCCACATTATTGATGTTATCTACATGTTTTATGCACACTTTATGTCATATTCGTGCATTTTCTGGAACTAACCTATTAACAAGATGCCGAAGTGCCAGTTCCTGTTTTCTGCTGTTTTTGGTTTCGTAAATCCTAGTAACGAAATATTCTCGAATCGGACGAAATCAACGCCAAAGTTCCTATTTTCATCGGAAGCATCCGTAACACCCGGGAAGGACCGAGAGGGGGCCACAGGGCCACCAAACCCTAGGGCCGGCGCGGCCGCAGGGGGCCGCGCCGCCCTATGGTGTGGCCCCCCGTCAGCCCTCTCCGCGCCGCCTCTTCGCCTATATAAAGCCCCTGGATCAGAAAACCCGATACCAATTGACGAAACTCCGTAAAGACTCCGTGGGCGCCGCCACCGTCACGAAACTCCAATCCGGGGGACAGAACTCGTTCCGGCACCCGCCGGAGCGGGGAAGTGCCCCCGGAAGGCTTCTCCATCGACACCGCTGCCATCTCCATCGCCACCGCTATCTTCATCACCGCCGTCGCTCCCATGAGGAGGGAGTAGTTCTCCATCGAGGCTCGGGGCTGTACCGGTAGCTATGTGGTTCATCTCTCTCCTATGTGCTTCAATACAATAATCTCATGAGCTGCCTTACATGATTGAGATTCATATGATGATGCTTGTAATCTAGATGTCATTATGCTAGTCAAGTGAGTTTTACTTATGTGATCTCCGGAGACTCCTCGTCCCACGTGTGTAAAGGTGACGAGTGTGTGCACCGTGTGGGTCTCTTAGGCTAGATTTCACGGAATACTTACTCATTGAATGGCATAGTGAGGTGCTTATTTATATCTCTTTAAGATTGCAGCATGTTGTATCACAATTTACCCATGTGCTACTCTAGTGATTTGTTATTAAAGTAGTTTATTCCTCCCGCATGTGTGCAAAGGTGACAAGTGCGTGCACCGTGTTAGTACTTGATTTATGCTATGATCATGATCTCTTGTAGATTATGGAGTTAACTATTGCTATGATAATATTGATGTGATCTGTTCCTCCTACATATGCATGAAGGTGACAGTGTGCATGCTATGCTAGTACTTGGTTTAGTAGCGTTGATCTATCTTACACTAAAGGTTACTTAAACATGAGCATTATTGTGGAGCTTGTTAACTCCGGCATTGAGGGTTCGTGTAATCCTACGCAATGTGTTCATCATCCAACAAAAGTGTAGAGTATGCATTTATCTATTCTGTTATGTGATCAATGTTGAGAGTGTCCACTAGTGAAAGTGTAATCCCTAGGCCTTGTTCCTAAATACCGCTGAGTTACTACCGCTTGTTTACTACCGCTGCGTTACTACCGCTGAGTTACTACCGCTTGTTACTCGTTTTACTGCGTTACTACCGCCGCAATACCACCACCATCAACTACACGCCAAGCACTTTTCTCGCCACCGTTGCTACTGCTCATACTTATTTATACCACCTGTATTTCACTATCTCTTCGCCGAACTAGTGCACCTATTTGGTGTGTTGGGGACACAAGAGACTTCTTGCTTTGTGGTTGCAGTGGTTGCATGAGAGGGATATCTTTGACCTCTTCCTCCCCGAGTTCGATAAACCTTGGGTATCCACTTAAGGGAAACTTGTCGCTGTTCTACAAACCTCTCGCTCTTGGAGGCCCAACACTGTCTACAGGAAAGGAGGGGGAACGTAGACATCAAGCACTTTTCCGGCGCCGTTGCCGGGGAGGAAAGGTAAAAAGGCTCTCATACTACGGTCTCGAGTAAAGTATTTTTCTCGGCGCCGTCGTGTGTGTGCTCGAAGCTATTTCCTTTAGATCCTGCAATTGCATCTTGTTGTTTCTTGTTTACACTAGTTTGGCATAATGTACAAGAGTGAGCTTCTTATTCTATTTCCTGATTTAAAACATGGATTGTTTGATGCGAAAATTAAAAAACCTATGAAATCTTCTTTGCATGCTGGTAGTAATATTAGTATGAACGCTTTGAACACCATTGTTGACAATAATATAGAAAGTTCTAAGCTTGGGGAAGCATGTTTGCATGATATTTTTAGTCCCCCAAGCATTGAGGAGAAAATTTTCTTTGATGATACTTTGCCTCCTATTTCTGATGATGATAATGATAATGGTCTTTTGGTGCCACTTACTGCTGAGAGTAAATTTTGTTGTGATTATACTATGCCTCCTACACTTGATGAGAATAATAATGATAGCTACTTTGTTGAATTTGCTCCCACTACAACTAATAAATTTGACTACGCTTATGTGGAGAGTAATAATTTTATGCATGAGACTCATGATAAGAATGCTTTATGTGATAGTTATATTGTTGAGTTTGCTCATGATGCTACTGAAAGTTATTATGAGAGAGGAAAATATGGTTGTAGAAATTTTCATATTACTAAAATGCCTCTCTATGTGCTGAAATTTTTGATGCTACACTTGTTTTATCTTCCTATGCTTGTTACTTTGCTCTTCATGAACTTGTTTATTTACAAGATTCCTATGCATAGGAAGCATGTTAGACTTAAATGTGTTTTGAATTTGCCTCTTGAAGCTCTCTTTTGCTTCAAATACTATTTCTTGCGAGTGCATCATTAAAACTGCTGAGCCCATCTTAACGGCTATAAAGAAAGAACTTCTTGGGAGATAACCCATGTGTTATTTTGCTACAGTACTTTGTTTTATATTTGTGTCTTGGAAGTTGTTTACTACTGTAGCAACCTCTCCTTATCTTAGTTTTGAGTTTTGTTGTGCCAAGTTAAGCCGTTGATAGAAAAGTAAGTACTAGATTTGGATTACTGCGCAGTTCCAGATTTCTTTGCTGTCACGAATCTGAGCCCACTGCCCTGCAGGAAGCTCAGAAAATTACGCCAATTTACGAGCATGATCCTCAGATATGTACGCAACTTTCATTCAATTTGAGCATTTTCGTTTGAGCAAGTCTGGTGGCCTAATAAAATCCATCTTTACGGACTGTTCTGTTTTGACAGATTCTGCCTTTTATTTCGCATTGCCTCTTTTGCTATGTTGGATGAATTTCTTTGATCCATTAATGTCCAGTAGCTTTATGCAATGTCCAGAAGTGTTAAGAATGATTGTGTCACCTCTGAACATGTTAATTTTTATTGTCCACTAACCCTCTAATGAGTTGTTTCGAGTTTGGTGTGGAGGAAGTTTTCAAGGGTCAAGAGAGGAGGATGATATACTATGATCAAGGAGAGTGAAAGCTCTAAGCTTGGGGATGCCCCGGTGGTTCATCCCTGCATATATCAAGAAGACTCAAGCGTCTAAGCTTGGGGATGCCCAAGGCATCCCCTTCTTCATCGACAACATTATCAGGTTCCTCCCCTGAAACTATATTTTTATTCCATCACATCTTATGTGTTTTTTCTTGGAGCGTCTGTTTGTTTGTTTCTATTTTTGTTTGTGTTTGAATAAATTGGATTACATCATGCTTGTGTGGGAGAGAGACACGCTCCGCTGGTTCGTATGAACACATGTGTTCTTAGCTCATAATATTCATGGCGAAGTTTCCTCTTCGTTAAATTGTTATATGGTTGGAATTGGAAAATGATACATGTAGTAATTTGCTATAATGTCTTGGGTAATGTGATACTTGGCAATTGTTGTGCTCATGTTTAAGCTCTTGCATCATATACTTTGCACCTATTAGTGAAGAATACATAGAGCATGCTAAAATTTGGTTTGCATAATTGGTCTCTCTAAGGTCTAGATAATTTCTAGTAAGGTGTTTGAACAACAAGGAAGACGATGTATAGTCTTATAATACTTGTAATATGTCTTTTATGTGAGTTTTGATGTACTAGTTCATCCTTGTGTTTGCCTCAAACAACCTTGCTAGCCTAAACCTTGTATCGAGAGGGAATACTTCTCATGCATCCAAAATACTTGAGCCAACCACTATGCCATTTGTGTCCACCATACCTACCTACTACATGGTATTTTCCAGCCATTCTAAAGTAAATTGCTTGAGTGCTACCTTTAAAATTCCATCATTCACCTTTGCAATATATAGCTCATGGGACAAATAGCTTAAAAACTATTGTGGTATTGAATATGTAATTATGCACTTTATCTCTTATTAAGTTGCTTGTTGTGCGATAACCATGTTTATCGGGGAACGCCATCAACTCATTGTTGAATTTCATGTGAGTTGCTATGCATGTTCGTCTTGTCCGAAGTAAGGGCGATCTACACCGAGTTGAATGGTTTGAGCATGCATATTGTGAGAGAAGAACATTGGGCCGCTAACTAAAGCCATGTTCCATGGTGGAAGTTTCAGTTTTGGACAAACATCCTCAAATCTCTAATGAGAAAAGAATTAATTGTTGTTGAATGCTTAAAGCATTAAAAGAGGAGTCCATTATCTCGTTGTCTATGTTGTCCCGGTATGGATGTCTAAGTTGAGAATAATCAAAAGCGAGAAATCCAAATGCGAGCTTTCTCCTTAGACCTTTGTACAGGCGGCATAGAGGTACCCCTTTGTGATACTTGGTTAAAGCATATGTATTGCGGTGATAATCCAGGTAGTCCAAGCTAATTAGGACAAGGTGCGGGCACTATTAGTACACTATGCATGAGGCTTGCAACTTATAAGATATAATTTACATGATGCATATGCTTTATTACTACCGTTGACAAAATTGTTTCATGTTTTCAAAATCAAAGCTCTAGCACAAATATAGCAATCGATGCTTTCCTCTTTGAAGGACCATTCTTTTACTTTTATTGTTGAGTCAGTTCACCTATTTCTCTCCACCTCAAGAAGCAAACACTTGTGTGAACTGTGCATTGATTCTTACATATTTGCATATTGCATTTGTTATATTGCTTTGCATTGACAATTATCCATGAGATATACATGTTACAAGTTGAAAGCAACCGCTGAAACTTAATCTTCTTTTGTGTTGCTTCAATACCTTTACTTTGAATTATTGCTTTATGAGTTAACTCTTATGCAAGACTTATTGATGCTTGTCTTGAAGTGCTATTCATGAAAAGTCTTTGCTTTATGATTCACTTGTTTACTCATGTCATACACATTGTTTTGATCGCTGCATTCTCTACATATGCTGTACAAATAGTATGATCAAGTTTATGATGGCATGCCACTCCGTAAATTATCTTTGTTATCGTTTTACCCGCTCGGGACGAGCAGTAACTAAGCTTGGGGATGCTGATACGTCTCCAACGTATCGATAATTTCTTGTGTTCCATGCCACATTATTGATGTTATCTACATGTTTTATGCACACTTTATGTCATATTCGTGCATTTTCTCGGAACTAACCTATTAACAAGATGCCGAAGTGCCGGTTCTCGTTTTCTGCTGTTTTTGGTTTCAGAAATCCTAGTAACGAAATATTCTCGGAATCGGACGAAATCAACGCCAAAGTTCCTATTTTCATCGGAAGCATCCGGAACACCCGGAAGGACCGGAGGGGGGCCACGAGGCCACCAAACCCTAGGCCGGCGCGGCCGAGAGGGGGCCGCGCCGCCCTATGGTGTGGCCCCCCGTCAGCCCTCTCCGCGCCGCCTCTTCGCCTATATAAAGCCCCCGGATCGAAAACCCGATACCAATTGACGAAACTCCGTGAAAGACTCCAGGGGCGCCGCCACCGTCACGAAACTCCAATTCGGGGGACAGAACTCTGTTCCGGCACCCTGCCGGAGCGGGGAAGTGCCCCCGGAAGGCTTCTCCATCGACACCGCTGCCATCTCCATCGCCACCGCTATCTTCATCACCGCTGCTGCTCCCATGAGGAGGGAGTAGTTCTCCATCGAGGCTCGGGGCTGTACCGGTAGCTATGTGGTTCATCTCTCTCCTATGTGCTTCAATACAATAATCTCATGAGCTGCCTTACATGATTGAGATTCATATGATGATGCTTGTAATCTAGATGTCATTATGCTAGTCAAGTGAGTTTTACTTATGTGATCTCCGGAGACTCCTCGTCCCACGTGTGTAAAGGTGACAGTGTGTGCACCGTGTGGGTCTCTTAGGCTAGATTTCACAGAATACTTACTCATTGAATGGCATAGTGAGGTGCTTATTTATATCTCTTTAAGATTGCAGCATGTTGTATCACAATTTACCCATGTGCTACTCTAGTGATTTGTTATTAAAGTAGTTTATTCCTCCTGCATGTGTGCAAAGGTGACAGTGCGTGCACCGTGTTAGTACTTGGTTTATGCTATGATCATGATCTCTTGTAGATTATGGAGTTAACTATTGCTATGATAATATTGATGTGATCTATTCCTCCTACATATGCATGAAGGTGACAAGTGTGCATGCTATGCTAGTACTTGGTTTAGTAGCGTTGATCTATCTTACACTAAAGGTTACTTAAACATGAGCATTATTGTGGAGCTTGTTAACTCCGGCATTGAGGGTTCGTGTAATCCTACGCAATGTGTTCATCATCCAACAAAAGTGTAGAGTATGCATTTATCTATTCTGTTATGTGATCAATGTTGAGAGTGTCCACTAGTGAAAGTGTAATCCCTAGGCCTTGTTCCTAAATACTGCTGAGTTACTACTGCTTGTTTACTACTGCTGCGTTACTACCGCTGAGTTACTACTGCTTGTTACTATTTTACTGCGTTACTACTCGCTGCAATACCACCACCATCAACTACACGCCAAGCACTTTTCTCGCCACCGTTGCTACTGCTCATACTTATTTATACCACCCGTATTTCACTATCTCTTCGCCGAACTAGTGCACCTATTTGGTGTGTTGGGGACACAAGAGACTTCTTGCTTTGTGGTTGCAGGGTTGCATGAGAGGGATATCTTTGACCTCTTCCTCCCCGAGTTCGATAAACCTTGGGTATCCACTTAAGGGAAACTTGCTGCTGTTCTACAAACCTCTGCTCTTGGAGGCCCAACACTGTCTACAGGAAAGGAGGGGGAACGTAGACATCAGAGGCCTCCTCATCAGTGAGAAGATCCTCCATGTCCCAAAAACCATCGTCTAAGGAAAAATCTTGTCTATTTTCTTTGGCAAAAATATTTTTGTAAAAATTCGCTGCTACATCAAGCATCTCCTCAGTAGTTTCAACAGGTCCATTAGGGCCAATGAGGATACTAAGATTTTTTTTACGCCTTCTCTGGTTAGCAACCGTATGAAAATAGGAAGTATTACGGTCACCTTCGACCACTTGCCTATCCCTAGAACGTTGCCAAGCTTTAGTTTCCTCTTGGGACCAAATCTCATCAAGTTCAGCTTTAATCTCTTCCATTCTCATTTTATCGCTAGCATCAAGTTGATTTTGTTCTGAAAACACATCCAAGATGTCAAACTCTTGCAAAAGAGTTTTTTTTTTTTAAAGCAGCCTCAAAGTTAATATTCAGCCCTTTTAGTTTTTTCCTCAACAGCCTAAGCTTAAACTGCCAAATGTCAATTGCAGTAGTGCAATTACATTTAGTATTCCAAACTTTGTGAACCATTTCAGAAAACTCATCATGTTGCAGCCACCATTTTTCAAATCGAAAAAGCTTAGGAATAGCAGTATACTTACTACCAGTATCTAACAATAAAGGGGTATGATCGCTCAATCTAGGAAGAGCTCTAACAGAAGATAAAGGAAAATGGAGTTCCCAGTCCGTAGACACAAAAATACTGTTTCAAATTAGCAAAAGAAGATTGCACATGCACCTTGTCTCGTCCAATAAATTTCTATTTGAGGCTGGTAAAAAGAGATGGCATATGCACCATTCATTCATTGTTAATTCACAACGATGATTTGCTTGGTTCGATAGGTCTTGGGCATTAGTCACTGACTGTTATTTGCAGCTGTACCAAAAAATTGCGGTTGTTACATTTTTTCGGTCCATATCTACTACGAACCGAGCTCAGCTCCGCTGAGCCAAAAGCTCGCCCTGACGTTTTGTCTTAGGGCATCTCCAACGGGCCGACGCATTTCAGACATCCAAAATGTTCGATTGTGTCTGTTTGCGTCGGCCCATGGATGCTATGCGGCCTAGGACGAACGTTTGTATCGGGTGTATCTCCAGCGGTGTGCGGACGTATTTTTTTTAGCGGAGACAAGGTCAAGGTCACTAATGGCGGTTAATGTCCCACCGTGGCTATACATTGTGGACACCGGCGGGGGTGACGGGCATACCTCAAGCTAAACCCTAGCGTCCATCCATGGGCCAGCACAACCTTAGCTGGGATCAGGGCGTGAGCACCTCGCCGCGGCCAGGACGGAAATCGCTGATGCTAGGGCCGAGCTCGCCGAGGCTAGGGCGACGCTCGCGGAGGCGCGGGCAGCGATGGCGGCCCCACTTGCGGACACCATCATCCACGACATCGCCGATGACGACGACGTCGTACCCACCCGCTTCGGCTGCGGTGGCGACCAGATTGTTTATATGTTATTTATTCAACGTAATCGACAAACTAACTTTGAGGCTATTCCAGACAATTCACCAGTTCACAGCCAAACAGCCAGCCAGATAGCCAAAGAGTAAAACTTAAAACAGTAGTTTTTCCTGCGCAGCAGCTTTCTCTGCGCAGCTGTACAGCTAGCCACAGCCAGCCCATACAAAGAGGCCCGTAGGCCTCCGGCCTGGCCTCCATCCGAGCCTAGTGAGGCAGATAAAATACATGTTGAAACGGTAAAGCATAAAGGCCAAGAAACGGGGGGAAACCTACTAAGGTTTTTGGGGGAGCAATATTTCTGTGATTCAATATTGTTTCCTTACAACTACGAGTGAGAGTCTTAATGATCTTTTATGCACATTCAATTTTTCTTACTCGATGTTAAGTGTAATTCCTGACGTATATACATAACATGTGCAGCTTCCACTGGATTCTACTAGACATTCAACCTGATAAGGGAATAGTTGAAGTAAGAGACCCACTGAGTAGAGGCCTGGACGGGTTCCGCGACTTGCAGAAATTGCTCCAAGTGTAATTTCCTTCATCGCCGCGCTATATCTTTCGTGAGATATCAATTAATTATCCACTCATTCAATCATTCTTTTTCCTGGCAGGGCTTGGACATCTTTCAAGAATTATCGTAAGGACGGTACCTGGGCAAAGAAGCTAACATTTACTCCTGTACCGTGCCCTCAGCAGCCACAAGGGACGAATCTATGTGGATACTACGTTTGCGAGTCCATTCGCATGTTAACCACCGAGAAGCGAGAACAAAAATAAATTCAACGTAAGCAATAACACTCACAACTTTATTTATTATCGTCAATATTTCGTTATCAAGATTGATATAGTCATACTCATCTTATTTTTGTATATAGGTCGACTTCATGCGGGAAAGACTCCAACCAAAGGAACACCTACTAGGAATTGCGGAGGAACTGGCGGGACTTTTGGTTAGAGAAGTACTAAACAACAAAGGCTTGTTTAGTCCAAATAGATGCTCTACCTCCAAATAGACGGTCGTTAGTACCGCTTGTCGATCGTGAGCTACATGTATATATATATATATATATATATGTAAGGGGAATCTATATGTAAGAGGAATCGACTTTTGCTTCCAATATTTGTTTGATCGATCTATATATATAATGAATGAACGTGTACCACTTGTAGTAGCGTACAAATATATGCAACTTTTATTTTCGAATGAAAAAAATGAAATAACAGGCGGTCGGTGGCGGGGGGGGGGGGGGGGGGGGGGCTGCACCCCTCAAACCCTAAAGCAGCAGCGTTGTGCGCGCGCCACGTAGAGGGCCTTTTGTCACGGGTGGTAATACCGCCCGCGACAAAAGGGTGTGTCCCCTGCGCGCCCCAAGCCTGCTACGTGGTGGACTATATGTCGCGGGTGGTAAGCGACCCGCGACAAAAGGCCTACCTTTTATCGCGCCTTTGTTGTCGCGGCTGGCCGCCCGCGACAAAAGGCCCTTACGACCCGCCACAAAAGCCCTGTTTTCCACTAGTGCATATTCCACGTCAAGCAAGAGAGGATCGTGGGCGTCGCTCCCCGGCCTCGTCGGTTATCTCGGTAAGTTTCCAGCTGCATCCTGGAATGTCTGCACCCTCGCAGGTCCACACGGCATCGCGGTTCGCCTCCGGTGCCGCGCCGATGCACTTCAATGGGGCCCCAGTTCCCAACCTGAACCGGTGACTCGTGTCCGGCCGCGATACAGAAGACGTGACAGGTCCCGGAGGAGAGCATGCCGGTGCCCCGCACCCTGTTTGAGGAAAGGACACCATCTGCCCCGATGATGGACGACCCGGTACGTTTTCTCTCTCTCAGTGTCTCGCTCTACCTTGTGTCATTCGTCTGACGTCTGTTGATTCCTAGGCCCATTGGACGAGACGCAATGAGGGCGATATCTAGGCCATTATCTTTGGTGGCGGCTTTGTCGGCGAAGGCGGCGTCGGGAAAGGGACGCAGGATTAGTGGCCACATACACGGGATGGGGTGGACATCGATGGCGAACGGATGTTCTCCACCCAGCCCACACATGCAACAACCGTCTGCGTCGGTTACGATGAGGTGGCGCCAACAGGGCTTGTCCTGACTAGGGATGATGCTGGCAAGAAGAAGGGAGAGAGCCATAGGACCAGCGGCTTCAACGACGACAAGGACTAATGTTTCTGCGATGCGTGGCTCGCGACCAGCCACGACTGCATAAATAGTGCCCATCAAAAGTGTAAGGTATACTGGCCTAAGGTGCTCCAAGAGTACGAAGAGAGAAAGCGTCACACGCCCTACGAGATGAAAAGAGATCGCACGAAAGAGTCCATCAGAAAAAGATGGAACTACATCAAACAAGAGACCTCCAAGTTCTGCACCACCGTCGATCATGTTGTTTCCCAGCCCCAGAGTGGCACGAGCATGCTTGTAGTGGTAAAGAAACGAGCATCATCATTCCATCTATGTACTTAGCATTACCAAACCATGAACCTAGCTTTTACCAATTGCAGATACCCAAGGCCTTGGAGAAGTTCAAGGCAACACATAGGAAGGGCTTCTATATGGTCCATTATTGGGAGAAGCTGAAGGACGCATTAAAGTGGAGGGTTGGCTATGCGGCCTACCATGAAGCTTTCAAGAATGGGACAACAACGATTATCGTCAACAGCGAAGACGATGATCCTGGGCAGAAAGCCCTTCCACCTCGTCCCTGGGGCCATAAGTCTACCAAGACCGATCTTTCCCGGGAGGCATCAGTCCTGCGTTGAGTCAGACCTTGGATAAGATCATGGCGGACTCTCAAGCCGCCCAAGACAAAAGGGACAAGAAAAAGCGTATGGAAAAAGTGGCCGCTGCTGCCATCTACCTCAACCTCACCAAATAGGTCATTGAGGTCCAAAGGATGGACATCGAGGCCAAAAAGGCAGGCGCCGAGGCTAAAATACGTGACGCCGAGGCCAGAAGGATGGACGCCAAGGTCAAAATCCGGGCAGAGGACACAAGGATCATGCTGACCGAACTTGAGCAACATGGACGACGACACCAAGCCCTGGTTCCTGAAGAAGCACGCCGAAATCCGCGTGTAAGACGCCTGATCTGCGACGCCATTGTCAACCACCATGGCCTCTTTTTGGACTATATTTGACGTTCTGGACATGTTTGGGCACCTTTTGAATTACATTTTGTGCCGTACCTTGTGCACAATGTGATCAACTTATTTTGTGCGCGTACGATGGCCATATGTTGCTTCTTTCTCCTTTTTTTGATATTTCAGAAAAAATGGCCCGCTGCCAATATGCATCGGATCGCTGGAGACATCCTCAACGCAAACGGACGTATAGCCATTTTTACGTCCGTGGGCCGATGCAAACAGATGTACGCGAATATTTTAGATGTCCGAAATCATCACCCCGCTGAAGATGTCCTAAACGGGAGACAAGAGCCCAATACCCACCGGCCACCTCTATGCGTACATGTTCCCGACACGCCAGCGCTACTCTGCAACTGGTACATGTCTTCTGCCGAAAGATGGAGACGTACGTGCCAACACAAAAAAAAAGATGGAGAAAGATCGTACGACAGTAAAAAAATTTTTTGAAACGGAGGCAAAAGCTTTGCCTCATTCTATTAATTAATTAAGAAGAAAGTGTCCAATTTTTAGGAGAAAATCAGGCGAAAACCAATAACACACACTTAGCACCCCGGCCAACCTGGCCAACCTGGCTACCCACACGAAGCACAGACGCCATCGAGGAGAAAGACCATCATTGACGATGTCCGAGCGTCATCGTCATCACTCCTCCACGAGACAGCGATTCCGACTTCACCTTAGACAACCGCCACCGAGACCCTCGCCGCAAACGGCACCGGAACCCAAGTGAGCCTATGCCAAACAGTCGGCCCCCATGCACGTCGAGGAGGAGGCAGCTCCGACTTCAACCGTGACCTTCATAGGAGAGGTTGCACGCCTTGCACCGACGCAAGCACCAATCAAGTGGCATCATTGCCACAAGTCGCCTCGCAGCTCCGACTTCACCATCACGGCAGGGGTGACGAAGGACATGCCGCAACTCCGATCCGCTCACCATTGTCATCTTCGCCACACAACCCACACTACTAGAAAAAAGGCTTTCAGTGGCGCACCACATATAGCCATCAGTGGCGCACTAGTGGTGCGCCACTGTTATCACGCCACTGCTAACACATAGTAGTGGCGCACTAGGGGTGCGCCACTACTAGCCTAGATACCGTGGCGCACTGCCCGGTGCGCCATTGACATGCCCACCGAGTGCGCCACTACTACTCCAAAGTGGTGCGCGGTCGAGGCGGTGCGCCACCACCGTGTAGAAGAGGTGCGCCACCGCTGCGCTTTGCGTGCGCCACCGGTCCAGCTAGTAGGTGCGCCACCGCTGCGTTAGTACGTGCGCCACTGCCCTCTCCGGGACGTGCGCCACTCGCTACTTATCCTTGTGCGCCACCGCTAGTCTCGGAGAGGATCACGGGGCGGTGCGCCATCGGATCGGTAGCAGTGCGCCACTGCTACTTAGTGGTAGTGCGCCACAGATGGTCCACTAGTGCGCCACTGCTAGGATTTCGAATTTTTTTTTTGTATCTTGGCAGGTATTTATACAGGGTTGTATATGACAGTACAATAGCACAATACAGGATATATAACATCATATAAACAACAGCACAGCTTATCCATACATAGTTCTTCACATTAGCCCCACATGATTCACAAGCATTCACATTAGAGGTTACAATGCAAGTTACGGTGTTACAAGTCACAAATGAGCTAGTAGTGGCACAAGGTCGATCATCTAAACTAGCATCACATAGAAGAGAGCTAGAGTCACTACTAGCACCGTCCCGATGAAAGTGGTCTTCATCCGGTTCCTCCTCCGCTCCGTCCTCTCTCCCGCCAGATAGCGTGCGTATCTGTCTTCGGCCTCCGCTCTAGTGGTGTACCCTTTGTAGCTGTTACCGCTAAAACGGTGAACCTGTCTCCGACACTCCTCCCGATCGTTGTAGACTCCGGGAACCTTGCCCTTGTACACGACATACCACGTCATATCTGCGTACATATGCACAAGCCAAAGAAACATTAGTGCACGCTCATAGATGTTTGCAACGAATAAGAGAAAACTCAAAAACGATCCAAGTAGTATGAACTAAAAGGCATGCCTCATACATTGTTGGTCGGAACAAATATTAACATTTAGGGACGGAGTAAGTGAAACCAAGTAGGATGCACAATAGATTGATACTTGTGTCATCGCACCAGGTTCACTTACCCCTCCCCCAAGTGTATAGGTGACCAACATTCTAATCATCGGCATTTTGAGATACCAAAGCAAATAGAAGAATGACAAGGGCCTCATACTTTGTCAGTCCAAACAAATATTAACATTTAGGGAAGGCGTCAGTGAAACCAAGTAGGATGCACAAGAGATTGATACTTGTGTCATCGCACCAGGTTCACTGACCCCTCCCCAAGTGTATAGGTGACCAACATTCTAATCATTGGCATTTTGAGATACCAAAGCAAATGGAAGAATGACAAGGGCCTCATACATTGTTGGTCGAAACAAATATGAACATCCCGGGATGGCGTTAGTGAGGCCAGGTAGGATGCACAAGAGATTGATATTTGTGTCATCACACCAGGCTCACTAGCGACACCCCGGAGTGTACAGATTGACCGAACATTCTAATCATCGGCATATGCAAACAAAATTAACGACCAAATCAAGTGCGGAAAACGATAGAGCCATATATATAAGTTCACAAACATAGCCGAACTAGTAATTAAACGGACATGCAAGTAAAGTGCTCGGATAAAGTTTATTACAACAGAAGCTCGTCTTTAGTTCACAACTACATAACTAGGCTCGCACATCAAGACTTTTGCGGAGCGTGGATAAAACCGCCGCCTTTCTTCAAGCACATCCATGAGCGGTAGTCGTCACCCCGCATTTGGAGCATTGTGTCTATGTCACTATTTGACGGCCGATAGCCGGCGCAGAACTCCCCGCGCTTCTAACGACATCTTGATGGATGATTTCACAAAACTCTACTTGGATGCGGAAGAAGTCTTGCTTGATGCCGTCGTCGGGGACCCGCGCCAATTTGTTGGCCCGAGTCTCCGAGATGCTCGAGTAGCGTAAGCTGCTGCTGGTCCCGTATGAACTTATCCATGTGATAGAGGGCGTAGTAGGCATCCTTGTTACTAGAAGGCGGCTTCTTGACGCAGGGAAACTTTGTTTGGTGCTTGAACACATGCTTCCCGTACCTAACATTTGGCCTCTCGCATGTTGCCTTTCGCTTTGACGTAGGCATTGAGAGCATCATCAAGTACGGCCTTGACATTCGTGTAGTCCGTGGTTGACTTACCGTCCGCATCGAGGTATGTGGCCACGGAATGCTTCGGGGTTATGGAGATGAGTGTGCAGGTTTTGTCTCTGCGTAGAACACATAATGTTTAAGAACATGACGATTGAAATCTAAAAAAATCACGAGTTAAGACCGGTACGGTGAGGGGGTGACTTACTCGGGAAATACAGGCGAGAGGATGTTAGACTTCTTCCGGTTCGCTAGAAAGAAGTCTTTGAGGTATCCACTCGCGACCGCCCGGTCTCCGGCGGTGGCCAAGTGGACGGCACGCATGTAGAAGGGGTCGGCTATCGCGATGTCCGGGATGTTGTTTCTAATGATCCGCATCGCCTTGCTGAGCGAGTATAGGCGAATGAAGGTGTAGTGCAGCGGATAACTGTTCAGCATGGCAAAGATGTCATCATACCGCAGGAAGATCTTCTCCGCGAAGCCACTATCGACAAAGCCATGGCCCGAGGGCACCTTGGCAATATACACGGGGTATCCATTATCTTTCTCCCCGAGACGCCGCTCCTCCATAAACCGAATACCGTCAACCGGAGATCGCATAGGACCGGGTGCAGCATCGTACAATCTTTGAATTAGCATCCGCTCACCCGACACATGCACCCTCGCCTCGATATTCTTGGGCACCGGTGGCCCGTCCCGAGCACGGATAGGTGCCGGCTGGCCGGCAGACTTGTCATCCTTCTTCTTTCTTTTCCGTCCCTTCGGCTTCGTTTTTACTGGGACTGCATTCTCCTCTTCGCAAGCCTTCTTCAGTGTGTTAGGACTGATAACACTTCTCACCTCGGCTATCGGCTGAGTCTCGGTGAAGTCGGCAGCTGGGAGGCGTCTCCCGAGAACGAATAGGCGCCGCTTGTTGCAAAAGGTTTTCCCCTCGGCGGCGCTTGAGAGGGTTGGCTACCGAGATCGTAGTCCATCACCCCAAAATCGAAGTTGCGGTCCAGGTTGGCGAACGTACTCGTCCTCGTCCGGACCGTCGTTCGGATCCCGTGCCATCCGCATGTCCACATCAGCCGATGGCGGCACCGTTGGGGTGGTCTTGCCATGGCTTGGCGCCGGCATGGCTTGGGGTGCTGTCCGTGGGGTGGTGTCGCTCGCCCCCAAACGAATCCGGCTCTTTGGCCAAACCATGGACCAATTGAAGCATTGGTGGAGGGCAAGGACCTGATCATCTTCGTCGGCACCATCGGGTTGAAAGGGAGGTACCACGTCGTCGTAGCCGCTAAGCACCCGAATCGGTTGAATCCTATACACGTCGGGTTGCATGGGTCTACCGTGTAACCGGCGGTTGCTCGGTTGAACGATTTTGGCCTTGGCAACATCGATCAACTCGCCGTTCACAAAGTGCGGGAGAGTGCATGGGACGTCGACGGCGGAGCTCGCGGAAAACATGTAGGGCGTTAGGGATGGCTAGCTAGTCAAAGGATGGGATATGGAAGTCATTGGCCGAGGGTTGGTTACCGTGATGGCGTCCGGCTCGGCTAAGGTCGAGGCACCGCCGGCGACGGGCGTGCAACCGATGGAGTGGCCGCTTGATGGCGCGGTGCCGGCGGCGTATTATCCGCAGCGACGGGTGCATTGAGCTGAAGTAATGGCGCCGCGGGAGACACCAAGGTTGGCGCCGCGGGAGCCACCACGGTTGGCGCCGCGGGAGCCACCAAGGTTGGCGCCGCCGGAGACACCATTGTTGCCGCCTGCGGACTCACCGATGGCTCCACGTTGTGGGAGTTGCTGCCCGCGAGACCGGGAACCGGGGTTCCCCCTTTGTCCTCCCTTATACCACGCGTCCGGACCGGCAACCAAGGTAGGGATGAGGGAGCTAAGCGTCGTGCCCACTTGGTCCTCCACTTGCCGTCGTTGCGTCCTCTCGTTGGGTCTCCACGATTTGTTGCACTTGTTGCCGCACTTGCTCCTCGACCAATGTCGGGATCTGCGCAACTTGTGCCTTGAGCTGTGCGACCTCCTTCTCATCGATGGTGGCCTTTCTCTCCTTTTTCCCCGACTTATAGTATTCTCGACCATTTCATAGAGCATCCTTCGCCGGCCACACGACCAGCCGACGTCGGCTTACTCAATGGATCCCTCTTCTTGTGGGCATTCAACGCCCTATTTAAAGGGTTGTCCCAAGGGGCACACTCGCGAGGAGCTCGTGGACCCCGCGCCGCTACTAGCTTCCTTTTCACTTTCCGCAGCGATCTCCTTAGCCTACGGGAGGAACATGCATGAACCATTTAGAAATTTGGATTCATCAATAAGAATGCAACCATAAAGGAGCTAATTAAGCGGGTGCATTCCTTACCAGAAGAGCCTCAAACTCCTTCACATCCGGAGTGGTGGTGAGCTCCTTTGTTTTCGGGTCAAGACGGTACCGGGCCAGGAGAAAGTTCCTGGTTTGCTTGTTTTTGTATTGCGGGAAGAGGGGCTCGAGGCCGTTCTTCACACGCTCCTTATCCGCGGCGTCCCATTTCGGTTGCGCCACCCTAAAACCGCCGAGACCAAGTTTGTGGGTGCCTAAGTTCAGTTTTCGCATGTCCTTCCCCCACCGACTAGAATCCGACGTTGACTCGCTCTCGCACTTGATCTTGAAATCAGCGTAGTCTTGCTCGGTGATCGAGGGATTTGACTCCTTGATCTTCTCGTAACTCTCACCATTATTAATCATTGTCTTCACTCGGTTCCTCCAACTAGCGAGGGCGGTGCTCATCTTCGTGAGGGCGGCATTGTGCACTTTGTTCCGCATGAGACGCTTTTCCGAGCAGTCCACCGGGAACTCGTATCGTTCGTGCAGCCTCTCGGAAGAGGAGGGTGCGCAAATTCGCTCGGTCGGGATGCCCGAGGTTCTCGGTGTTGATCGAGACCGTGCTCCGGAGGATGCACCCGAGTTGGGCAGCGTAACCTTTGACTAAATCGGGGGCGCCGTTGGAAGCCCGAGTGGCGTTCACTTCGGTGAATGCCTCGCTTCACGGTGCTCGAGCACATTCGGGCGACGCTCCCTCCGTAGCTTCTTCGGTGCGCCGGTGTCATCCTCGCCGGTACCATCCGTGGTGTCATCCTCGGCGGCACAATCGGTGGTGTCGGCCTCGGCGGCATCGTCCGCTCGGTACTCGGATCGGTGCCATCATCCTCGCCGTCGTCGCGGCGAGGTTGTGACTCCATCACCTCCATTTCATCGGTTAGCATCCGGAATGGCTTGCTACCGCTGCCGCCGGCCTCTTCGTTGTTGGCCATGTTCGAACTAAGTAGGAAAAAATGCATAAAGTTAGCGCAAGATTTCACGGAAAAATTGGGCATGACCTATGCTAATTTATGGACATATGAGTGCCCCATTTTCGCCGAAACGGAAATGAATCAACATTTCGGCGATAATGGGCAACTCCGTCGATCCCCGCACAAGAATATGACAAGCGAGCAACAGAGAATGAACTAAACCGAGAGAATGAACTTGTTCTTTTTATGAACTAAAACATCTTTTCCCCCTTCCTTGCTTGCTACATCCGCAACAAAATAAATGGTAAAACTAAACTACAAAGAACTAGCTGCATTCCTATGAACTCCTTTTGTGAAATCAAAATTACGAGAGTATTCCCGCACCTAACAACCTAGCAGCAACAAGCAAGCAAGCAAGCAACCTAGAAGCAAGCAGCAGCAAGCAAGCACATATATAGCAGCAGCAGCCTAGCAAGCACATAGCAACGAGCAGCAAGCAAGCAACCTAGTAAGCACATAGCAGCAACCTAGCAAGCACATAGCAAGCAGCAGCAAGCAACCTAGCAAGCACATAGTACCTAGAATACAGATGAAATCCTCATGCTGCGAGTTTACGGTGTTCATTCCAAAACAAAACCTTGCAAGATATATACTATAGCAGCCAAATACAGACACAACACCAACTACATATTTACCATGAATTTCTTTGATCAGCCAAATGAAGCAAGTGTGCTATTTGTATGAACAGAACCACAAAACTAGATATGAACATGCCCACATTCAAGAATGGTTTCACCTTTTCCTCCTATTTTTTATAGTAGAATACAAGTTCAATAATCACTCAATACTGCTTGATATATTAATGTAAAATACCTTAAACAGAGTCATATATTCACCTTATCCTAATGTAATGCTAGCAGTATTGCTCCTCTAAGGAAAATTATATCCGCAAATTAAGTTTTAGCATGCACGCCAACCCACTTCTCAGCATCTAGGCCTAACACGCCGTTGAAATATATTGACCCACTTCACGAGTTCTCCTCTAAGGAGCAGCAGTTCTTTTCTTTTTTGTGCTTAGATCATGTTTGGTGATAAGCATCAATATGTCCATTACCTTTGATTTTTCTTCGATAACACACAACAATACAAGCATACGAGTGCTACTATCGTGGATTGTAAAGCTCATGCCAAACAGGCTCTAGTGCACACACGGAGAACAGATTCACAAGGCGAGTGCTAGGTGCATGTAAAAAATCCTAGCGAGCAGAGGAGGGGGAGCAGACAGCAGTAAGAAACCTACCTTGGAAGGATGCGGTGGTGGCGTCGGCGGTCGAGGGCGGCACGGCGTGCTTCTCCCGCTGCTGCTCCGGGACGCTTGCGTGGCGTGCTGCTCCTCCGTGGCGAGGTCGGGGACGAGGTCGCGGACGAGGTGCTGCTCCTCCGCGGCGAGGTCGAGGACAAGGTCGCGGACGAGGTGGGAGAGGCGGTCGCCGGCGGTAAATCGAGGAGGTGAGGCCACCGGGGGGGGGGGGGGGATCGAGGTCGAGGGGATCTGGCCGCCGGGGTCGAGGAGGGGGCGTTGCTCAGGCGAGGGGTGGCGGCCGCCGGTGGGAGGTGGCGTCACTCAGGGGAGGGGTGGCAGCGCGAGGCAGATCGAGGGACGGCGGCGTCGCTCAGTGGAAGGGAGGGACGGCGGCGTCGCTCGTGGCAGGTGGGATCCGGTCGAACGGGGAAGAAAGGGAAATTTCACTAAGTCCCCCTGACGCCTTAGCAATAGCGCACCTCTCGGGGTGCGCCACTATGAAGCTTAGCAATGGCGCACCTCTAGGGGTGCGCCACTGCCTCTTTATGGCTGGGTCAAAAGAATAACGCGCGGGGGATTGACATATCCCGCTTAGTACCGCATCGGCTCTGTCCCTGGTTGGTTTGTGCCAAACCCCCGCCGGCCGGGTTCGAACCCCGGCGGCCCCAATTTTTTTCCTTTTCTTTTTAAATTGATTTAACACTATAATAAACATCCAAAATAGCATAATACACCAAAATAAAAGGCATAAATAATTATAATTATGTAGAATATTTAAAATACTATAGAATCTAGAAAATATCCAAAAATATAAATTATATGTCTATTTTGATCGGTACAATGTGTAGATTAACAATATGACATCCATTATTCATACAAGAAAATGATACATATTATCTTTTCACAATCTTCTTGCCCTTCTTTCTCGCGGTTGAATAATTTAGCCCCGGAACTCCTAGACTTCTTCTCTTGAATGGACGGCCTTTAGGTAGGGTGGTCCTGCTTCTTCTTGTTGTGTATGGTTCTTCATCATCGTCGTCGTCATCTTCCATCTTCGGATCGCCGTATCTGGTCAAAGTCTAGCTCGTTGGCGGCTCCATCCATTCCGATGATGCTCCTTTTGCCTCTCCTCACGACAACACGGCTGGGCTTTTGCGGGTCGGTAATGAAGAAGCATTGGTCCACTTGGGAAGCTAGTACCCATGGCTCATATTTCGCGGTGACCTTTGCATTTCAAATCCTCGCAAACAAACACATGCAACACATGTGTGGATCGGAGGCTTTGCATATACAACACATGTGGAGGCTTCGCATACAACACACATGCACGTGATCGAGACGCTTTTCGCGCATGCGCACATACGTGTGTGTGCAAGACGATCGGAACCGGTCACACACAAAGCATAAAACCAACAAAGTTACCGATACGGCGAGACCTAGAGTGTTGGATGAGGTAAAAAGTTGAGATTGAGTAGGGTATTAAGCTAAGAAAGCTTCACCATTACTTACCTATTAAGCTAAGACATAGCAATGGCGCACTACTAAGTGGTGCGCCATCGCTACGCCTCTCATCTCTAAAAAGGGGCTCCGGCCACCCCCTAGCAGATGGCGCACCTAATGACATGCGCCATAGGTAACCTATGTAGCAGTGGCGCACCACAGCAGTGCGCCATTGCTAAGCCTATCATCTCTAAACGGTCTCCGGACACCTCCTAGCGGTGGCGCACCTCTACAACGTGCGCCATAGGTAAGGAATGTAGCGATGGCGCACCCCGGAGACGTGCGCCACTACTAGGTTGGGGGAGGATCCGGCCTCCTGTCACCACTTACTTATGGCGCACCGGAATCAAGGTGCGCCACTACTACTTTTGTAACAGTGGCCCACCGTTTTGTGGTGCGCCAGTGCTAAGTAGTAGTGGCGCACGGCAGCCATGGTGCGCCACTGATGGCAGTCTTACGGCTAGGCCTTTTCCTAGTAGTGCCATGACGCCAACACCATCCAACTTCCACGGGTCCCTCCGACCTAAGCAGCTCCAAATCGATGCCCTCAAGAGGGAAGACGACACAAGAGTGCCGCCATCGACCGATCACGGCAGATCTAGGGATTTCCCCGGAGCATATCCAGACAGGAAGCCACAACGTCACCTCGGTGATGCCTTCAAGAAGGGAGCGGCGCCCGAAGCCGCCGCCATCGCCGGCCTCGGCCAACTGCCGGCCGGCCAGCAACCGAGACAAGGCGTTAGCCCGGGACTAGTCGCGCCATCCTGCTTTGTGCCCAAGACCGGACCACCTTCTTCCACCTTGCTCACCAGCACCTCGCCGCATCCACCGAGCCGCCGCCACGGCCCGCCTCCCCATCAGATCCGGGCGCGTAGGCCCCTGATCCGCCACCCCACCGTCCCGGAGCTGCTGCTCCGGCGTCCCTGCGCCCGCCTCGGCGCCACACAACGCCCGCCCAGGCCTCCCGCGCACACCCGCTTGGAGACACCAAGCAACAGCGCCCGCCTGGTCATCCCTGACGCCTGGCCGGAGCAAGCCCGTCGGCACCAGCAGATAGCGCCGCACCAACCCTCCGCCGCACCACCTCCAGCCTGCCGCGGCTCAGATCGGGCCCGAGATGGCCCGCATCGTCGGCCGCCGCCTGCTGCAACGCCACGGCCGTGCCGCCACAGCCCGCAACGCCCAACCGCACGAGAACCAACCCGAGCAACACCGCTGGCTGAAGATCTGGGCGTGGGATCCCCAGATCCGCCGTGCCACCAACCGCCGCCGGCGCGCCCCTAACAGCCCCAGCAGGCCACCCAGGGGAAGCGCCCACCAAGATCCGGGGCCGCCGCCCCGGTGTACGCTCGCTGCGAGCACCGGCAGCCGCTCCCCAGCCGCACCTACCAGCCTCCAGTGGCCCAGACGAAGAGGAGACGCATCCCCACCACCTTTGGCAGTGGGGCCCACCGCCACCGCGGCAGGGGCCGGCGGCAGCGGCGGCGCAGGCCGGCCGGGGAGGTTCGAGCGGCGGCGCGCGGGGAGTCGCCCCTGTGTCGCCTGGGGGGCAACACGGGACGAAGGGGGTTTCTTTTTTTTCAGCTCAAGATTTGGTTCGTTGTCTTCCAAGTACTGTTTGTGTGTGATCGTACGACAGTAGGTATTGCCGAGCATAATTGTTGATTTCTACTTTCTGCATCTATCCAGCCAGACATCCAACTATACCGAAGTGCCCAGGCCATACGCAAACAGCGATTATGGTATAATCACGTGGCTAATTAAATAGATACGGAGATAGAGAACTAGAGAGATCACTGCATTGTACTTCCAGTTGGGATAAGCTCAAGGTGATTGTTAAAACAAAGCTGTCTTTTGTGTTGGCTCGGTGAAATGGAAGCCTAATTACCGCGACGTTGCCGAGCTTGTACACGGTGAAATGCATGGCAATTCCTCCCTGGACTAGGTCAAAAAAATGCCTCAGGCTGTTCGAATGGATGAGCGGGGAAGTAATTAAGAACCTGCAGCCAAAGGACTTAACACGACCTTGCACTACGATGTCACACCTGTGCGTGTACGTCGTCAGGTGCACGCGATGACCGAAGTAAACACTTGCAGCGGTGCAATCTTTTGCCTTATCCTGTTATTATGGCGTGTTCGTTAATTGTTTCAATCGTCTCATGGACATAGATCACGATCAAGAGAAGAGAAGGACCGTCGTCCTGCAGTACCTATTTTTTTTTTTTTTTGACAGACCTGCAGTACCTATTGATCGGGGTATTCATCGCCCAACGCGTATGGTGGTACGCTTTGCTTGTGCGGTCCGCCATACTGGGCTTGGCCCAGTACAAGATCATGACGGTTATGTCGAGCTTACATGAACTAGCTTCGGTTTTCTCCAACTTTTTCCAGATTTTAGAGTTTTTTCCTAAAAAGTTTGGATTTTAAAAAAGTCAGAAAACCCAGCCGAACCAAAAAAAAAAACGGGAAATCATATACACCGACCAGGTCGGTGCCTACCAGGCACCGCACACCCTGGTCGGGTATTGGGCCAGGCCCATTTTCAACTTTTTTTTCTTTTTTTTTCGTTTTCGTTTTCTGTTTCTGTTTCTGTTTTTTCTCTTTTCTTTTTTCTTTTTTCTTTTTTTTTCTGTTTTCTTTTTTGTTTCCTTTCTTTTCTGTTTATTTTTCTTTTTGTTCAAAATCGAAAAAGTTCAAATTTGAAAATAGTTTAAATTTGAAAAATTTCAAATTTTGAAAAGTGTTCAAAACGAAAATTGTTCAAAGCTAAAAATTGTTCATATCCGAAAAATGTTCAAATTTAAAATATGTTCATCTTCAAAACATGTTCAAATCGAATTTTCTAAAATAATGTTCATTCTAAAAATTGTTCATTCTAAAAAATGTTCAAAATTTGTTCCAATTTGAAAATTGTTCCAATCTAAAAAAATGTTCAAATTTTGAAAATATTTAAATTTCAGAAAAACTAAAATCATTTTAAAAAATCGGGTCTAAAAAGAATCAGCCGAAAAAAGAAAAAGATTTTGAAATTTCAAAAAGTTCAAATTTAAAAAATCATCCAAATTTAAAAAACGTTTAAATTTGGAAAGTTTAATTTCAAATAATTCGATTTAAAAACTTTAGTTACTTTGGAAACCGTTGATCGGCAGGAAACTTTCTTACGTTATTAGTACGAAACAGAAAAAATGATCGAAAAAACCTTCCTGGACGATCGTTCGGAAGTCGCGAGCCAAACAGAAACGCTTGTACCGATCGTGGGCCAGGCCCATGTACGGAAGGGGGTGTGCGGCAACTCTACTAGTGCCGACTAGGTCGGTGTAAAGGAGCGCCCAAAAAAAACCCTGACAAGACCAGAAGAAAACACTAGAAATCTAAAGAAAACAGAAAGAAACTCCAGCTAAACAGGCCGACCCACCTGAAGGACCCCACGTGGGCGTGCACGAATTGGGGCGTGAAATAGGGATTTTTTGTAGCCATCTAAGGTAAGGAAAGAGTGACCACCTATAATATGTGGGCTAATACTGGGCATTGTATGGCCCATGGTCTGCACTTTCTCAACGATATACAGACCAACTGTGAACTGCTTCCATCTCTCTAAAAATAAATGTGAACGCTTCCTGGCGCACGGACCCTCCTCCCTAGCGCCTGCGCGCCACCGATCTCCCGCGTCGCTGAACGTCGGCAAGGATGAGCATTTTCTTAGTCGGCCCGTCGACATTTTCTTAGTTGTTCCCCGGTTGCGCATGTGGATGTCGCTGTCTCTCTACAGCTGCCAGCAGGTACCAATCGTTGCCGGTACGTGCTAGTACTCTCTCCACGGCTATAGCATGAATCGATGTAGTCTACTCGTATCACGCCTTGCCACTAAATCCATGCATGTGCATGCGCATCACCATGACGCACCTTGCCGCAAAATCCATGCACATGCATGTACATCTAAGGGCATCTCCAACGGGGCGATCCAAACCGCGTCCGGATGGGTCGAGCCGGACAAAAACGCGGCACAGCGCGGGGACGCGCCGCAAAAGCGGACGGCCGCGGCGTCCGGAACGACGCAAACCCGGTCCAAATCTGGGCTAGGTTTGCGTGGCTGCGGATGGCACGCGCCGTCCGCGCGCTGGTCGCCTCGTCTCCCTTGGGCCCACCTGTCGGTGACCAGGGAGACTATTAAATGGGGACTGGAGGGGATCTGGCCCTCCACTCCAGTCCCCACTCCACTCCCGCAGCGAAACCGCCACCATGGCTCCAAAGCGACGGTTCGCTTCCGGAGCCAACGACGACGAGGCGAGCAGCAGCCGCCGTCGTCCGTCGGCGCTGCGGCCTGCGGGAGGAAACCGAGGCGGCCTCCACATCGGAGAGGCCGCCCGCGGCGGCGCGGCATTGCCGCAACCGCCGCCTCTCGCTGCTCGAGCCCAAGCCCGAGTCCTCGGAGGAGGACCCGGACCTCCGCGCCGCGCCGCTCATCTCGGCGGCGGAGGAGGACGCGAAATGGCCGCACCTCCATGCGGCCATTCGCACCTCCGAGATGGAGGAGGCGGCCCGGCGGGAGGTCGAGGAGGCGGAGGGCGGGAGCTCTACGCCCGGGCCCGCCGGGCGCGACGGGAGGGAGGAGGAGGCGGCGCGGCGGGAGGAGGCCGGGCGCCGCGCCGACGAGGAGCGCCGCGAGGAGCGGCGGCGGCGGAGGCCGAGCGCCGCGCGGAGCACCGGCGGCGCCGAGGAGGCCGGGCACCGCGCCCGGCGGAGAGAGCGGCGGCGCCTCAGGGAGGAGGCGCTGCTCCGTGCGCCGCCGCAGCCTCGGGTGGCTCCGAACCCCCACTCGGCCTGGGAGGAGGCCTTGTGGTCTCCGTGGCCGGAGTCCCCGGCGCGGTCGAGCCACAACAGCGCCTCGCCGCCCGGGGACGTCGTCCACGACAACGACGTCGCCGACGACGCCCACAGGGGCTAGGCGGCGCACCGGCGGCCACCGCGCCGCCGACCAAACCCTAATAGAGGGTTTTTAATTTAAATTTAAAAGCCCATATAGGGGCTTCTTTTGTTAGTTTTATTTGCCCAAAATAGGGCTATGTACAAATTTCCCCAAAATAGGGCATATGTTGAATGAAATTTCGTTTAAATTTGCCACTTTTTTTTGTTTTCGTGTTTCTCCGGTTATGCGATGCGTCCGCGCGTTGGGCGCAGCGCGCGACCCAAACGGACACGCGGACGCGGGCCGCTGTCCGCGTGTCCGCTCGGCCACCCAAACGCCCAAACCGGACGGCCCAGCGCGTCCATTTGGGTCGCCCCGTTGGAGATGCCCTAAGTAAGCTGGCCGGTGCACCAGACGTAGTTAGTAAGTAAGCTGGCCGGTGCACCAACACACGTATAGTTTTGGCGAAAATGCGAAGGGCCAAATTCAAAACCACAATCATACAAAAACTTTATCGTCGACCGTAAAAAAGCTATAAACGTGTGGAATTTATATTCTCGAATCAATTTCTAGAACAAGAGAACAAATATATTAGAACAAAAGGAACAAATAAATATACACTTGGGAACAAATAATTATTCACAGAGAAACAACTAATTATACACATGGAATAGAAAAAAATGAACTATTTATGTAGAAGGAAAGGAACAAAACTTACTCAATCAAGGAACAAAACCTTGCACACTCGGGAACAACTAATTATACAGTGAGGAACAAAATATTAGTGGAACTAATTTTGTAGGGTTAAGAGGAACAAAACTTTGTGAAGGAAGGAAAAATAATACATATACACTAGGGAACAACTAATTAATCACCGGAGATCAAAAAAGTTAGGGAAACTAATTCCCTAGAGTTAAAGGAACAAAACATTCTAAATGAAGAAACAACTCATTATTTAGGAGCGAACAAGTAATTATAGACCGGGGAACAAGAAATTAATGGAACTAATTTTGTAGAGTTAAGAGGAACAAAATTTTCTTAACCAAGGAACAAATACATATACACTAGGGAAGAACTAATTATTTACCGGGGAATAACTAATTATACACCTAGGAACAAAAGAGAATAGTGGAACTAATTCTATAAAGTTAAAGGAACAAAACTTTCTGAATGAAGGAACAAATCATTATTCACCGGGGGACATCTAATCATACACCGGGGAAAAATAGTGGAACTAATTTTGTATTGTTAAGAGGAACAAAATATTTTAAACGAAGGAACAAATGCATATACATTGGGAACAACTAATTATTCACTAGGGAACAACTAATTATACACCTAGGAACAAAAAAATATTGGAACTAATTCTCCATAGTTAAAGGAACAAAACTTTCTGAATGAAGTAACAAATCATTATTCACCAGGGAAAAACTAATTATACACCGGAAAACAAAAATTAGTGGAACTAATAATTTTGTATAGTTAAGAGAAACAACACTTTCCGAACGAAAGAACAACACTTTCTCTTAACTCTACAGTTAAGAGAAAACATACTAAAAAATTAGCATAACTGATTAAACATGTATAGGTACAATTCTCAACCGGAACCACACTGGTAGCTACTCGAACCAGAATATACTCAAATCTCACGCCGTAAGACACATTAAAAAGGAGAGTGCACTGTTAAATTCAACAACGCATCAGCGCGGCAAGCGCCAGTGTTGTATACTCGATACCATGGATTGAATCCCAGCTTTGCGCGTTTTAAGCGCACTTTTATCTTATGCGCTCTCGAAAGATGGGCCGGCCCAATACTGCCCGCCCTTCAGCGCTACGGTGGTCAGTAGCGCGCGCTAGCGAGTCTTTTCCGAGTAGCTCCTGCATGCAGCGCCTCGTTAGGACATGGTCAACGCTCCATGCTGGACACCTTCCCCAGCAATCCACGTAGGCTCGGGTGGCTCAGGAGAACGCTGCATGCTGCTTGCAGGACAAAGTGGTGTCTTGCAGGGGAGGTGGCCTCGATCCTCCATGCTAGAAACAAATCATAGACATAAAGTAAGGAAAAATCTAAGCACAAAGTGGCTACATCGGGAAGAAACCTTGTAGAGAGAGAGCACTGGTGATGAAAAGCTGCATAAGTGGGTTCCACTGGGTGCAGCTTGCGTTGGAAACTTGTGATTTTTGTAGATGCTTCAGATTTTTCCTATCGTGGATTCATGGGGCAGGAACATGCGTATGCTTCCACTGCTCATGCCCTTAGAAACAAGGCTTGCTTCATACCACCTCCATTTTAAAATTTAATGTTTATATTATTTTTGGGAAATCAAATTATGTTCAGTTTGATTAAGTTTTACCAAAAAATATTAACATGCAAAATATAAATCAATATCATTAGATAGATAATGAAATAAACATTCATATGGTATCTACAAAATATTATATTTGATGATAGGTTCTTCTAAACGTTTGGCCAAACTTAGTTGGTTTGACATTTAAAAAAAATATGTCTTAAGCTTTAAGATGGAGGAAATATACTCATTCTCCTATTATTTTTATTTTATTTTGAAAAAAATACTAAGTTTGAAACCTTTCAAATTTTGAAAAAGGAACTCATTTAAAACATCAAATTTCAAAATGTTAAAAAATTAAAATATCAATGTTTAAATTTTTACATTTAAAATAAAATAAAAAAGATAATAGTTTAAATTTTAAAATTATCTACTCGGGAACGAGTTTCGTCTACTCGGAGAATAAGTATTGCATCAAGGAACACATCTAGTATTTTCGGGTAACAAAAATATTACGTTGAAGAAACACAGAATCAAAATTATTGCATCCGAGGAATAAGTATCGTCTACCCGGGGACAAGAATATTGCGTTCGATGAACACATCTCGTCTACTAGCGGAATCATAAACAGAAACATGTGTTAATGAATTCACTTGTTGTCATACTTCACAAATTTTGACTAGCGTCATATAAACATGTATTAATCAAATAGTGCCAATGTTTATTTATCTTAATTTAGAATCTTAATAATATAAAAAATTATGGTCAAGGTTTCCCCATTGAGTTCGTGTTAAATTCTAAGAGGTTCCACATTTTGAAACTACATAAGTAATTGATATGAAGAAATAAATATGGTGGCAACAATTCTAAATCATTAATTTGGCCTAACTATTAGCGACCATGAATTGTTTTCCCTTTACTTCATAAAGAACTTTTTCAATATTTATTAGCCACATATTGATCCAACAACACGTATAGTTTCACACACACGCGCGCCATTGGCGTGCAAATTTAAGTTGGCTAAAGTTGTTACTCTCATAATTTATTTTATATTTGTCATAACATTTGTTATAAGCCACTTAGAACCATATTATTTTTTTATCATAAAATGTGATATCCACAAAATCATAAATTTATTTTTGGAACACTTTCAGCGCTGGGCAAAAAACCTGGCTGGGCAGAACCTGATCTGTCGATTGATCAACCAAAGAATCCCCAAATCGCTCGTTCCTTTCCCTGCAACGGACGAGAACAGAGAGCTCAGGCGGGAGCGCCACCGCCCGCCTGCCACCACGAACGGCGGAGGAGGGGCAGAGCTACCGCCCTCCGGCGACACCGAGACCAAAGGCAAAAGCCCTCCTCGAGGCTGCGGCTGCATCGTCAGAGGTCAGTGCCTCCTGCTGGACATGGTGCCGCTGGAGAGATCCTCCAAGCATGTCCGACAATTTAGGTGCCGCGGTCATCGCCAGTGTCGAGTCCAGAGCTATGGCACGTTGAAGCGTAGCTGCATCCTGCACGCCAACCCATCCAAGTCGGCGTCTGACCGACAATTTAGGTGCCTGACGACTTATCTCTACTAAAAACGGAGTAGATGAAAGTTAGCGTGTTCCAACAATACCTAGTAGCATCAGGAGCAGCTGTATCTGCACACCACCCCATCCAAGTCGGCGCTCTGCGGGAACAACCACATCCAGCGGAGGCGTTCGGCGATCTGGATCCACTTCTCCCGCACCAGGTGCTCCCTATACTCCAGCATAGCCACTGGGTTTGCAGCATCACGGTCGGCGGCGGATGCAGCATCGTGGTCGCCCACGACCCTGGAGGATGCGCATCGAGGCGGCGACCATGGAACCCACGGAGACGCCGTAGTGTCCACAGACCACCCGTGGAGGATCACACTCCCTCCTACCCACGGCCTCCATGCCCTTCCCGACTCCGTTCATGAGACCGCCGGGGATGAGGAATCGCCGTCTCCAGTGAATCGGGCGGTGCCGGCAAGAACATGGGGCATGCCGGCAAGGAACAATCTGGGATCTAGAGGGAGAGGGCGAGGACGATCAGGATGGGGGGTTGACTATGCGAGCGCGACACAGTGCGGACCGGGAGTACGACCAAAGTTTTGACGTATTGGCAGAATAAGGAACATGTTCCTCCTTTTTAAGTAGTGTAGACTAGTAGTAATAATTTAATCATATTTGCTAAGAATTCTAGATTAGCAACATCCACAACAGAACACAGTCATCAAAAGCTTCATAAAATAACAGAAAAATAAGCAAAGCAGAACAATTGCAAAATGTTTAAGATGAGCTTCCAGATTGGGTATTTGTAGGGAACTCTTCAAGCCAACAAGACACATATGGAAACCCTTCGACTGTGCGTGGATCATTTGGCAATAGGAAATAATTGTAATATTCTGTTGGCACTGCATTTCCTAAGACTTCAGCCTTCAAGCTATTGTAATGGTAGGCCAGTGTTGTCTTTACTGATCTTTTCAATCCCTCCATTAGCAAGAAGACAATCTCTTTGAATGGGTGAAATCCAAGTAACACAATGTCTCCATGAAAGCACTCTTCAGGCATGTCCCTATTGGCAGCGACGTCATAATCGTTGTCTGAGCTCCATTCGTACCACTCTTCATCTGATATTGCTTCCTCGTCTGTGGATGTGTATGGATCATCAATGCGATGGCGGAAGAAGTGGTAATTCATATCTTGTAAGACCCAAGGTCCGCGCCGATCAAACTCATGACCTGGTAGCACAAGGTCATGTTTGTGTTTGGGCACCCATTCCATCTTACCACACGATTCATCGAGGATCCAAATTCCAAGGCTATGGTTGTGTAGCGATGCTAAGTATACCCCCTTTTCTGATCTTCCTAGATACATTGTTGTATATTTATCTGATATGGCACCTTCTGGTAGTTCAATTGCACAAAAAACGCCATCTGACAATGATATTCTGCAAAGTCAAAGCATTGATGACTCAGATACTAACAACGAAAGAGGTAGACTGAGTGTCAAAAATTTGAAAAGTGAGATGGATAATGCAGGTACCTTATAAGAAAATCCTTCTGGCAGTGCACGTAAAGTGTTGCTCGCCGGTAGACCGCACGGCGTCGCTGCTGTTGCTGCGTAAACCCAGAATAAGTACGCTCCAAACGCGCTCGCATCTCAGCTATGGTCCCTAGGGCACCCCCTTCTCGGTCAAAAGACCTTGGCTCCCAACAACGTGTACTCGATGAGAAGGAGTATAGGATGAATGCTACCGGCGGCCATTCAGATTCCTCAAATGAAGGATCAAGATGTTCACCCTCTCTCTTCCAAGGAATAAGTGGGATCATGTAAACCTCGTAGTGTGGTGACACCATGGGATCGAAGACAAGATACGCGTCCTCCCAGGAGTAGTCCACCCCCATGACACGTTTGGGGGGACACCTTGGCAGAGAGTCCCAACGCCGTGTCGCAGGGTTTACCACGTACTTGGGAATCCCGTAGTGTTGGAGCAAGAGAAGCCCATTGCAGTGATCCTGGACCTCACACAGGTCATCATGCTGGGTTATCGGTGGCGCAAGGCAGGAAGTCCATCTCACCCGTGATGGGCGTCCACGGGCGGGAGAAGAACTCCGGGAACTTGTGGAACGTGAAGTACATGAATATGCCCTCAAGCCTGAGCGGGAGCATGTCTGTGCGGAGGAGGCGGCGGGAGTCGATGGTGGCTTGCCAGGCCTTACAGACGCAGCGGGACACGGCAAGCCAGCGCGGTGCGAGACGGTGGAGGATGTCCACCAGCCAGTCTCGGGGCAGCCTTGCCGCCCGGTTGTCCTCATCTTGCCCCATTGATTTACTGGATTCGGCAAGCGACGATGTATACATTATCTTGGTGTTCGCCGACGAATCTGTTACATATGCGTAAGCTAGTTTTTTTTGAGGTTAAACAGTGGGTTTCCCCACTGTTGACATGTATATTGTACACGCTATGTAACATAACAGGCAACCCCTGATTCCTAGGATCTAAACCACCGCATGCGCGGCAGTGGACTAGCCACGATCTCCTCTCTCTCTCGTTGTACTTCTACCCTGTAACAACTCCACGATTGATCAGCAATACACAACACAATATTCTGCTTGGTATCGAGCTCCAGCTCAACCCTACCCATGGCCGACGCCAACCCAACCTCCTCCGCTCCGGCGACGACGGCGGCGGCCACAATCTCCAACCTCAACCTCGACACCGATCCCCACACCCCTCTCAACCAACAGTCTTCCTTCCGCCCACGCGCGCCGCCCACTCCACATCTTGGCGCCGGCCGAGATCTCTTCAGCGACGCGCTCGCGATCCCCACGCTGCCCACCTCCGTTGCTCCCACCGCCGCTCTGGCGATCCCCAACCCTACCGCTGCTCCTCCTACCCTCTCCATCAGCGACATCAACATCGGCAACTACATCAACTTCAAGGTCCAAACTTCTGGGGCCAACCTCTCCAAGTGGCGGCAGACGTTCACGTACATCCTCACGATGTGCCAGGCTCTCGATCACGTCACGGCGGGCGCCGCCCCGGCCGTGCCCTCCGCCGCATGGCTCGCCGACGACATCCACCTGTGCCTCATGTTCATGGCCACGATCGCCGACGACCTGTTCCGCCTCGTACAAGGCACAGACGGCCGCGCCAGCACCATCTGGCAGCGACTCCACGGCATCTTCTTCGCGCACCAGTCCTCGCGGTACGTCTACCTCAGCAAGGTCTTCCGCACCACCCCACGCGGTGATCTGGGAATCAGTGCCTACGCCAGCCGTCTCCAAGCCATCGCGGATGACCTCGCCGACATCGGCTACCCGGTCGCGGACCACGACCTCACCATGCAGTTCCTCGCCGGCCTCGGTGGCAAATTCAAGATGCAGACGGAGCTGATCGAGAACAACCCACCGCTACCTCCCTTCGCCGACGTCTTCTCCCGCCTCCTCCTCGCCGAGTACACCATCGATCACAACCAGCGGGAGGAGGGCGCCCACGCCATGGCTGTCCATGGCGGCCGCGGCGGCCCGCACGGCGGCGGCGGCACACATGGCGGCGGCGGCACACATGGTGGCGACCGGCGCAGCACGGGCTATGGCCATGGATCTTCATCCGCACCGCTGGCCGGGGTGAGCCCCAACTATCGGGGCAAGAACCCCATCCCCGGCTTTGTCCACCCCAACCAAGGTGGTCGTGGCCGTGGCGGTGCTCCTTCCGGTGGTGGCGCCGCTAGCTCCTACCCTGGTGGTGTGGGCAACGCCTCGCAGACGCCCTGGCTTGGGTACTTCGCCCCCATGGGGGCTCAGTTCCCGCCCGCCCGTCTGCCCTGGGCACCGCCCAACTCCGCGAGCGTCCTCGGGCCTCGCCCCGGGCAGCCTCACCAGGCTTACCAGCTGCTCCACTACGGCCATCCGTCGGCCCCGATGGTTCCTCCCGCACCAGCACCGCACCCTGCTGCCCCGACGCCGTACTCGTTCGACCACGCCGGTCTTCTCCACCACGCCATGAGCTCCACTGCCACGTACCCACAGCAGCCTCCGGAGTGGATCATGGACTCCGGCGCCTCGTCTCACGTCACCGGTAAGACGGGTAACTTAACCACAACTCGTTCCTCTCTAGGTCATTACTCTCCTCAGCATATTATTGTCGGTGATGGATCCAAACTTCCCATTGTAGCTGTTGGCTCCGTCCAAATATCCTCTCTTCCTCTCCACCTACAAAATGTTCTTGTTTCCCCACAAATTGTTAAAAACCTCATATCTGTTAGACAATTTACCCGTGATAATTTTGTCTCCATTGAATTTGACCCATTTGGTTTTTCCGTGAAGGACCTAGCCACCAAGACCCTTCTTCTTCGCTGCAATAGTGATGGTGAGCTCTACCCATTCCACGGCTCCACCTCCTCACCGCCAGCAGCCCTCACCACCACCATCGGCGACACTTGGCATCGACGTCTCGGGCATCCAGGCTCCTCCACCGTCTCTCATTATCCCCTAGATTTTCTATCCACATGTAATAAACAGGCCGCTTGTACCTCTTCTATTTGTGAAGCATGTCAACTAGGCCGCCAAGCTAGATTACCTTTCCCCACCTCCTCCTCTCACACTTCCGCTGCCTTTCAACTCATTCATTGCGATTTGTGGACATCGCCCATTGTTAGTTTTTCCGGCTACAAATATTATTTAGTTGTGCTTGATGATTTTACCCACTATTCTTGGACTTTTCCATTGAGAAATAAATCTGATACGTGTGCAACACTCGAGCGCTTTTTCTCTTATGTCTCTACTCAGTTCCATGTTACTATCCAATGTTTACGAGTGCGACAATGGTGGTGAATTCCTTACACACACTCTCCGTGACTACTTCGCTAAGCATGGCGTGTGCTTTCGCCTTTCTTGCCCACACACTAGCCCTCAAAACGGTAAAGCCGAACGCCTCATTCGCACCACCAACGACATTGTTCGCACCCTCTTGCTCCAAGCCGCCCTTCCCCCGGCCTTTTGGGTTGAGGCCCTTCACACCGCCACCTATCTCCTCAACATCCGCCCATCGCGTGCTATCGACCATCAAACACCACACTTCTGCCTTTACAACGTCCATCCTTCCTATGATCATCTCCGCGTTTTTGGTTGCTTGTGCTTTCCCAACCTCTACACTACCACCCCTCACAAGCTTGCACCCCGCTCGACCCGCTGCGTATTTCTTGGCTACCCACGCGAACACAAAGGCTATCGGTGTTTCGACCTCCAGACCCGCCGTGTCATCATCTCTAGGCATGTCATATTTGATGAGGGCATTTTCCCTTATTTTTCCACCACACACAGCCCAGAAACCAACCCACACCATGGCCAGGAGACAGACCCTGCCGCAGGTGCTGCGGATCCACCTAGGATCGCCCGCCCCATCGCACCCCGCGCCCCACCTTCCTCGTCCGCTCCGAACAGCACCACCCCTGCCCCGCCTGGCTTCCCCGCCCGTGTCCCCCTTCTCGGTCCGCCCGCCCCGTCGCTCCGCACCAACCCCGCCCCGCCACCTGCCCCGCCCAGCTCCTGCTCCCCACGATCCAACCACCCAGCCAGCCCCTGCTCCCCACAATCCAACACCCTCCCATCCACCGCCAGCTCTTCCCGCCCGTACACGCCCAGTCTGCCACCCGACCCTTCTCCATCCTCACAGCCCACGCCACCTCAGCCTCCCCTGCCCCCACGAGCCATTGCGGTACAGCCACCCCAAAACCCACACCACATGTTAACCCGAGGCAAATCAGGCTTCTTTCTCCCTAAACAACACTTCTCTCTCGATCATCGACACAATCTCTCCCATCCCTGCCTCCTACCGTTCTGCTCTCAAAGATCCTAACTGGTACAATGCTATGCTTGAGGAATTTAATGCTCTAATGCGGAATGACACGTGGTCTTTAGTTGCTCGTCCTGCAGGTACAAACGTCGTGACGGGGAAGTGGATCTTTCGCCATAAGTTCCATCCCGATGGCTCGCTTGCACGGTACAAAGCTCGGTGGGTGGTTCGCGGCTTCACGCAGCAGCACGGCGTCGACTATGATGAGACCTTCAGCCCCGTGGTCAAGCCCGCCACCATCCGCGTTGTGCTCAGCCTCGCCACCATGCACTCTTGGCCCATTCATCAACTCGACGTCAAGAACGCATTCCTCCATGGGCATCTTCATGAGACCGTCTATTGTGAGCAACCCTCCGGCTTTATTGACTCCACTCATCCCTCTCATGTTTGCCGCTTGCACAAATCTCTTTATGGTCTTAAACAAGCACCTCGCGCCTGGTTTCATCGCTTCACCACCTTCATCACTACTCTTGGTTTTTCGGCCTCCAAGTGTGATTCCTCGCTTTTCATTCTCCGCCATGGTTCTTCCATTGCTTTTTTGCTGTTGTACGTTGATGACATTATCCTCACCGCCAACACCACCACCCTCCTTCACTCCATCATCGCCTCCCTCCACACCGAGTTCTCCATGAGTGACTTGGGCGATATTCACCATTTTCTTGGCATCAATGTTCATCGCACCTCCACCGGCTTGTTTCTCTCCCAGCAACAATATGCTCTTGAGATCCTAGACCGTGCCAAGATGCTCAATTGCAACCCCATTCCCACCCCCATAGATACTCAAGCCAAACTCTCCGCCACTGATGGTTCTCCATGCCATGACCCCGGTCTCTACAGGAGCCTCGCCGGTGCCCTTCAGTACCTCACACTCACTCGTCCGGACCTGTCCTATGCGGTCCAACAGGTGTGTCTATTCATGCATGACCCCCGTGACTCTCACTTTCAGCTCATTAAACGCATCTTGCGTTATGTCCGGGGCACCACACACTTTGGCTTGCAGCTCCATCAGCGGTCCTCGGTTGATCTTATTGCATACTCTGACGCCGATTGGGCGGGCTGCCCTGACACCGGAAAGTCTACATCAGGATTTTGTGTCTTCCTTGGTGATAACCTGATTTCTTGGTCTTCTCGCCGGCAACCCACGGTGTCTCGTTCGAGTGCGGAGGCAGAATACCGTGCCGTTGCAAATTGTATTGCAGAATCTTGTTGGGTGCGGCAACTGCTCCATGAGGTTCATCATCCGCCCTCGAGGGCTACCGTTGTCTACTGCGACAACGTTAGTGCCATGTACATGTCAGCGAATCCAGTGCAGCACCAACGGACCAAGCACATCGAGATTGACTTGCACTTTGTCCGTGATCGCGTGGCTTTGGGTGAGGCCAAGGTCCTACATGTTCCTACCAGCTGCCAATTCGCTGATATATTCACCAAGGGACTACCGACCAAGCTCTTTCAAGAATTTCGAACCAGTCTGAACATCATTCCAAGTGTAGTTCCGACTGCGGGGGGGTGTTGACATGTATATTGTACACGCTATGTAACATAACAGGCAACCCCTGATTCCTAGGATCTAAACCACCGCATGCGCGGCAGTGGACTAGCCACGATCTCCTCTCTCTCTCGTTGTACTTCTACCCTGTAACAACTCCACGATTGATCAGCAATACACAACACAATATTCTGCTCCCACTGTGTATTTTTATTTATTTTATATAAGGGTACAAAAGGCAAAAGTATCAGGGTGCTAGAGAAAAGCACCACAAAACAAGATACAAAAAGAGCTAACTAAATAAACCAGAACTATGAAGCCAGCTTAGATAAACAATTTCACCCAATTTCCTAGTCCTGCATAAGATTTCCTTTTCGCCTTGTATACCAAAAGAGCCAACTCCTCCTTGAAGAATTTCTTGCATCTGTATAAATTAGGGGTGATATCCTTGAACAGGTAATCATTTCGAACTCGCCAAATAGACCAACAGCCAAGAATAACAATGTCCAAAGAGAAATTCTGTCCAATAGAGATCAAGAGCGAGTTGATGATTTCTTCATGATAAGACTGCTGTCCAGAAACCACAGGAATAGACCACCCCGGGCAAATATACTGCCAACACATAATGGCAAAAGGACACTCAAAGAACAAATGTGTCCTTGATTCAAGCTGCAAGGAACCACACATAGCACAAGTATAATCTGGCAGGAAAAAACTCTTTCTTTGAAGCAGCTGTCTAGTATTAAGCATGTCTTGCAATAGCAACCAGAAGAAAACCTTGTTCCAAAAATAAATTTATGCGTAAGCTAGTTAAAAGCACGACATGCTCAGAATCTTATTGCCAAGGGTTCTATTCTCTAGTTTTTATTTCTCCGAATTTTCACGTTACTAATCTGATGCAGAACACGTTCAACCTGTGTGCATATATATGCTTACGTCCAGACCAATACTAGTACGACTTGGACTAGACTAGTTCGACATCGAATCAAACTGAACACACGTAAACTACTAGGACTCACACAGCTCTTACCTAATTTGAGATACTACCAAGGTAGACTCCGAGACGTACGCACCAGACATACATCGTCATCGGTACATGCATGCATACATGGAGATTAACTCGACTATACGTATATGGCTCACATGGTACGGCAAGTACTAAAAAAATACTCCAAACATTAACCTAATCAAATTAGCACATCCGTTTTTTTATCGGATGTCCCCAAAGGGATGAGTTCCTGGCGTTGCGCTTTCAAGTATATCATTTTCAGGAGATCCAAGCTTTTGAGCCGATCATTAATTATAGAAAGATTTAGAAAATGAAGATAGCGTTGAAGACTAAGATCTTCGCGTGGTATCTTGGTAAAGAGGTTATTTTCACTAAGGGTAACCTTGAAAAACGATCACGTAGCTTCCCTGCTGCCTCCATGGAGTTGAAGACTAAGGATGTCAGTATGTATCTACCGTAAAAAGATGGGACAAGGCATTTCTGATCCCCGGTGTTAATGCTCCTGGTCGAATAAAACAAATCGAAAATATAGCAAACAAAATAAAAAAAATTCTGAAACTTTTGTACAATGAACATGAACAATTGTTTTAACTAAACACCAAAAATCTCCGAGAGGAGATATGTAGTGGTCAGAAATTGAAGTGATGTAAGCAACACATATAGATGTTCTAAACAGCACCACATTTTTTTGCACAGACTACTATATATGTATTTTCTCGAAGATTTTTGGTGAGCAGTTAGAACACTTGTTCATGTTCATTGTACGAAAAAAATCAAATTTTTAACTTTTTTTTTGCTATTTTTTCAATTTTTTTATTCAACCAAAGGAACTGGTTTTTGGAGAAAAAAATGTCTCAATTTTGAAAAGTAGTGGGCAGCTGGTACTATATCTCTAGCTGATGTTCATTGTACTGCCCTGAACGCGACCACGTAGTTTCCCTGAAAATGGTAAACATAGAAAAAAGAAAAAAAATAACTGGAACAAGAAGAAGGCATAATTGTAGGAGATGATAATCTCAGAGTGTACATTTGAGAGTACTACAAAAAGTTGTTTGGCAGCCCACAACCTAGTTCTGTCTCTTTGAATGAAGATAGAACGGATATATTCCGTAATTGTCCGCGGATGAGAATAACTTGTTACTAGCGAATTTCTCGATGGAGGAGATTCATGATGCTATTTTTCAAATGGAGCATAACAAATTGCCGGGTCCAGACGGTTTTCCTGCAGCATTTTATCAACACTTTTGGGGGGTCATCAAATCTGATTTGGTGGCACTGTTTGAGTGCTTCCAGAAGGGTGATCTACCGTTGTACAAATTAAATTTTGTAGTGATAACGTTATTACCTAAAAAGGAGAATGCAACGCAAATACAACAATATAGGCCAATATGTTTACCGAATGTGAGTTTCAAAATTTTCACAAAGGTGACAACAAATCGTATTTCGGAGGTAGCCCAGAAAGTAGTTAGGCCTACACAGACGGCGTTCCCAGGGAGATATATTTTAGAACCGTTTTGCGTCTAAATTAGGGTGTTGGCGGAGTAAAATATTGTCTTATGGAGATAGGCTCACTCTGCTTAATTCGGTTCTAACGAGTCTTCCTATGTTCATGCTCTCTTTTTTGGAAATCTCAGTTGAAGTGCGGAAGAAGTTAGACTACTATAGATCAAACAAATTCTGGCAATCTGATGAACATAAGAATAAGTATAGATTATCCAAGTAGAATATTGTGTGTAGACCAAAGGATCAAGGTGGGTTAGGAATAGAGGTTTTGCAACTAAAAAATAAATGTTTACTGAGTAAATAGATGTTTAAACTTTTATCGGAAGAGGGGATGTAGCAGAAATTGTTATGTAACAAATACTTAAAATATAAAACACTAGCACAAGTAGAAGCCAAACCTAATGACTCCCCCTTTTGGAAGAGTCTTATGCATGTTAAGGATGACTTCTTTAAGAGAGGTTATTTCAAAATTGGCGATGGCACAACTGTTAGGTTCTGGGAAGATGTTTGGATGGGGGATGTGCCCTTATCTCATCAATATCCAGTACTCTATAATATTGTACAACATAAAAATGTGTTAGTGTCAACTGTGCTTGCTTTTGAACCTCTTAATATTTCTTTTAGGAGAGGTTTGAATGATAACAAATGGTTACAATGGATACATCTATGCCAACGGTTGATTAAAATAAATTTAACAACTGAGCCAGATAAGTTTATTTGGAAACTTACTGATTCGGGTTTCTTCTCTGTTAAGTCTTTCTATATGGATTTGATGAATGAGCATGCTATTTACCTGTGTACATATCTATGGAAATTGAAGATACCTCTGAAAATAAAATAAAAAAATTATGTGGTTCCTTAGTAATAAGGTGCTTTTAACTAAGGATAACTTAGCTAAACGAAAGTGGAATGAATGTCAAAAGTGTTGTTTTTGTGATTCCACTGAAACTGTTAATCATTTGTTCATTGCTTGTCCGTTTGCAAAGATTAGTTGGCATATGATGTATTTAACTTATAACATTCCTCCACCAGCTAATATTACTAATATGTTTGGTAGACGGCTTAATGGAGTCAGAAAAAATGATAAACACAAAACCAGAATTGGAGTTTCATCTCTTTGTTGGGCGATTTGGAGAAGTACAAATGACATTATTTTTAACAAACAAAATGGAACAAAAAAATTGCAGGTTATCCGGCGAGTTGCTCATTCGATTCAACAATGGGTTTTCCTTCTCCCTTTGGACCAGCGGAAGGATATGGTTACTGTATGCAACCGGATGCTAGTGGTTGCTCATGACTTCTATTTTCAAACTACTGGGTGGCGACATTTTAATAAATTAGCAAATGCATAGAGGGTCTGTGTGTTGTATTTTCTATTGGTTGATTCATGTAGCCACGTTAGCGCTGATCCGTGAATGTAATAAGTGATGTTAAATCTTTGGTATTTTGGATACTTTTGTTAAGTCGTGTGACGATGCGTCTATGCGTCGAGGTCAGGCGTGACTTCCGCTCGGGTCGTCCCCTCCAGGGCGACTCGGGGCGGAACCCTAACCCCCCGCCGCCACCTTCCCTTCCCCCTCCTCCTCCCTCCTCGCCGTTCCCTGAGGCTGCCGCCGGCGAAGCCTGGCGCGGTCGGTGATGGGGGCGGCGGGGATCCGCGCACGGTCCCCTGGGGCGGCGGTAGGAGGCACGCCTCCGCGCCGGGGGGATGATCCCGGAACCCGGCGGTTGATGGCGGCGCGGCCATCTCATCACGTCTTCGCTAAGGCCTCGTCGGGCGGGCGATGATGGGGGCGGCGGCGCGGCCATGGAACCATGGCGGCGGCGCGGCCATGGAACCATGGCGGCGGTGGCTCTCTCCTCCGTTCCTCGCCGCGGTCTCACCGGGCAGGCGGATTGGGGGCGGCGGCGCAGCCATGGATCCTGGCGGCGCGATCCTCTCCTTCCTTCCTCGCCTCAGCATCGCCGGGCGGGTGGTGATGGGGGCGGATCTCGTGCTGCTACTCCTCAAGGTCTGGATCACGGCACTAAGGGCGGCGGCCCTGGATGGCGGTGACGGCGTCGACCTGGTGGCAGGTGGCGGGCGTCAGGTGCGATGGAGGTGCTTGGAAGCCGGCGATGGTGTCGCCGGTGGAGGGTTGGGTTGGCCAGCCCGGGATGGTCGCCGACGTGGGGGTCCGACCTGAATAAAGGCGGCGGTCCTAGGGCCTCTCTTGCGTGAAGAGGAGGACCTTCCGGAGGCCTGGACTTGTGATCTGGCCGGAGGGTTGAGTTCCGGAAGGCTCCGCCGGCGAATGTAACAGCGCTTTGCCTGGAGTTTGCTGGATCGGAGGTATTCGGTCGTGCGCACCCATGCGTTTATTCCGACCGTTTGGTTCTGGAGGGAGCGGCGCGAAGCTCTTTTTCTGTGTTGACATCAAGTGACTATGGATCCATGATGAAAGTCGGAAGAAGAGAATTTCTTAAAGGCCGGAGGGGAGGACTAGCTAAGGGAGGTTTAAGTCTCCGCGCTGTTGATGGGCCTGCTTGGTGTCCCGGCTTCACAACAGCGGTTTGGAAGTGGGGGCGGCAACACAGGTGAAGCGCAGAGTCCTACCTTTCAGGGTGAAAACCCAAGATCTGGCCTTAACTGGTTGTGCCTGGCAGTGACCTTGGTGGAGGCATTGTTTTGAGAGCGGGGACTATCTTCAGGGTGAAAACCTAAGATCTTTGATCGGGCGACGACGGTGTTTGAGCACTGTTGCCTTCTTGAAGGCGTCGTTTTTTGGAGAGTCTGTAATTCAGGTGTTGTCATGGTGGTGGATGTATTGCTGTTGTTAAGCCTGAGATACTATAGCGGGACTTTTGTTTCTTAGTTTTCTTTTCCTTTTTTTGGCTGTGTGCATCCGTAGTGCCGTTATGGTGGTGCGTTGTTGCAGAGGCTGAGTGTAATTGGTATCTTCTTGATATTAATATATTCTCTTTATCGAAAAAATAAAAGAAGTCGTGTGCATCTATTGATGTAGAGGCTGGAACGATGCTCCTTTATCTAAAGAAAAAACTGCCTCCATGGAGTTGACGATGGTTGCCGCCTCAGTTCAAACCACTTTTGTCTCCATTGAACGCAAGCAGCACCACCACAACTTGCTGCACCGATACATCATTCAGATTGAGCAGGAGCAAGACAGAGAAGTCAATTGGCAAGAGAAGAAGAATCATCAATTACGTACCCCTGAACTCGAGCTTGAGCTGGAGGAGAGACTACCACTAGGTGAAAGACAGCATGATCCACATCTTGGAAGAAGAAACAGCCGCAGACAGAGCCAGAGACAGAGGAGGCGACGAGAGGAGAAACTTATCTATATCAACACAGAACCATACTGACGTCGCTCACCATCACAAATTTTCGCTAGACACTCATCTCCAGTAAAACAAAAAATCATACACTGGCTCCAGCATTTGATCTACGAGGATCCAACCATGCCGCAACCTATGTGCATTAGTTACAACAGTTAAGTTAAGCATTTACATTCTACTCCAGTCTACTACGTACTTAGTTTTTCGACAAAGCCAATGTTCGGTCAATGGCCGATTGATCCATGCTCGGAGAGGGTCAGCAAGTAGCTGAGATAAACTCATAAATTGACTACATATAGATAGGCGGGCTTCTGAAACATATTTTGCAATATTGTGCCACGGCGTCAGAGCTACGCCGACGGCTGCCCTTGGTACAGCCAAGGCCCATTTTTTTCTTTTCTCTACGCCGAGAGCCATCCTCGGCGTAGAAGCCGCCGTTTTTTCCTATTTTCTCCTGCCCTTTCTCTCCCGCTGTGTTTTCCTGCTGTTTTTCTCCCGCCCATTCTCTCCCGTCATGTTTTCCCCTTTTTTTCCGCCATGTTTTCCCGCTGTTTCAGCCACTCACCTCTCTACATATAAACATGTCTTGGGTAGTTCTGCTCCAACACAACAACGTCAGTAGCACTTCTCCTCCAACACCACCACAGAATCCTCTCAGCTCCGCTGCCTTGAGATGGCTCATCGTCGCCTTAGCAACACGGGCTTCATCGGCGTTCGCTTGCGGCCTGGGGCCATTTCGCGGCTGAAATCAGCGCCACTGGAGAGCGTATGTGTGGCTTGGCACCGGAAGGAGGATGTTGCTCGTGCATATGATAGTGCGGCGTGGAGGTTTGCCCGGCCACGCAACCAAGTGAACTTCCCGGAGGTCAGGTCTCTGACGGAAGCCGAGAGTCTCGCTCCTGAGCCGCCACTTCACTCAGAGGGGGAAGCGCGGCGCTACCTCCAAGTTCAGCGGTGGATTGCCATCGCCCCGGCGGATGAGCAGTTCATGGGGCAGTGGTGCAGAGACCATAGAAACCACGTGCACATTTTGGAAGGAGAGGCAGACGGAGAGGTCGGAGAGCGACTAGAGCGGGAAAGCGGTAGAGGAGTGCAGAATATGAAGTGGAGTACGTCAAAGAAGATGCGTCGACATGGGCTCCTAATGATGACTAGTGGATGGTTGATACGTCCATATCGAATCTATACTTTTTGATGGCTTTGTACTAATATTATGCTTTTTGCACTTGTTTTTATATAAAGTTTATGATTTATTTGGACTAACCGACTAATAGTTGCAAAAGTGCACAATGTTTTTTTTTACACTTTGATGTGTAGTAATTATCAAGAATACAAGAGGAAAACTTATTGGAGTCAAATTGGGACTTTCCAGAAATCTGTCCCATGACTATTTTCAAAGATGGTCAGGTTACGGGTCGAAGACAGCGTCAAACGGAAAACTCCCCAACTACAAAATTGTTGGAAATTTCGCGAGAAACGTTCTGGACATAACATTCAACTGATTCCGAATCCGGACAGCCTAAAAAGGCCCGATTTACTGCAATCCTAGATGGGGCGACGGAAATCCGAGAAGCTATATAAAGGGAGGAAACCTAACTCATGAAGGACACCCCATACCACGAATTTGCGGCCACCAAAGCCACTTTTTTTGCCTTCCCCATGGATCACATCTCCAAGAGGGATGGCTCCTAAGAAGCCATGAAGGAAGGGGGCTAAGGGGCGGCGCTCCCCATGATGCCGACGGCAGGGAAGGAGCTCCTCGTGTTGCCGCCGGCGCCGCTGCCGCCATGCGCTCCTCGCTGCCCACTTCATCATTTTCAGCGTCATCTCCATCACCAACTTCTCTTTTTATACAGTGGTTCATCCTCCCACACACCTCTGTACCGTTCTATGTAAACATGATGTTTGATGCTATAAGTTATAATCCTATGATCTATGTCATGTTTGTGTAGTTTATTTGTCTTTCGATTGCTTGATTGAATGTCTTTGGTTCATTAGAGTTGTATGTTGATATGGTAGAGTCATTTGGTGTCCATTATATTTATGCGCGCATGGATTAAACATCATAGGGTTTATAGTATGTGTAAGAAGAAGGGGAAAGTTCTGCCGGAGTGACAAAACCCCGAGGACGCGAACCGGAACGTTGCACGTATGGGAGTAGGAGAACCATTAACTTAAGGCTATAGTTGGGGAAACCTTAATGCATTGTTAGTATTTGCGGATGCTTGCTAACAATTCAATCATATAGTACCTGTAATTCCAAATAGTGGAGTGCATGTATATTTAGCCTCTCCCACATAGAAAACTGCATCGAAAATAATGAACCCGATTTATTTGCTAATTAAACTTGGACAAAGCCAGCACAATTACCACCACTATTCCATACTCATGGTTTTGTTAGTTTTGTGTATTTTATTGCTGCAACAACTAACTTTATTTTCTTGTTATTTATTATCATGAAAGCTATCTCTAGTACCCGTATTGTTGCTCTAGTTTTATTTCCTAGATAATGCAACGTTTAGTGTGCGTAGAGTTGTATCAGTGGTTGATAGAACTTGAAAGAACATTTATCCAAATTTTAGTTTCTCATTAGGTTCGACACTCTTACTTATCGAAAAGGCTACACATAATCTCCTATACTTGTGGGATATCAATGGTACCTTGGGTTCCTGTACTACAAGAAGGGCTATCCTATCAGTTCGTCCTAGGTTAGCTATACGGCTCGAAGCCACTGGTATAGATGTTTTTTTTTTTTGACCCAAAACCTCAGTTCTATTAAGAGAAAACACCGGTACAGACATCCCTGAAAAACGAAGAAAATACATAGGAGCCCTGGGGGAAGACGGCCGCCGCCGCCGTCAACACGCACTGAAGGCACGCCGCCGCCATCAACGCTCCGAGGAGCTTAGAAAAGGCAAGCAGCCGGAAGTCCTTCAAGAAAGGGGCCTCGAAAGCCCTACGCGTCGAAGGAGAAGCCGTCGTCTTCGAAATCGTCGCCGGCGAACCTCCGCGAGAACTGAGCCCGCTCCAGTACAGCACCATCTGTACAAGCTTCACAAGCTCCTCAACGGCGCCGGAGAGCTCGCCGCTGAAGCAGGGACGGAGCCGGAAGACAAAAGCCCGCGGATCTGGCAGCACCACCGCCTTGCCACCAGATCGAAGGCAACACCTCCCCACAGGCTCCCCGAGGACGAAGTCGAAGAAGTCGCCGCCGGGATGGGAACGGAGCCAGGGAAACCTTATTCCAGCCGCCGCCGCCGTCACCACCTCAACGCCGGCGCCAAGGGACGAAACCCAAACCCTAACTACCCTATCTACACCGCACGGACAGAGCACCGGGGTCACCCACACCCTCCGTCGCCGCCGAAGCGACAGACGGAGGGGACGGGGACCCACGGCCTCGCCGGCGGGGAGCGGAGGGGTGGGGACGAGCGCCTCCCTTTTCGCCTCTTGGTCGCGAGAGGAAGAAGAGGATAAGGCAAACACTCCCGAGAAGGTTTGGTATAGATGTTCTTCCAGGAACCAGAAACCATGCTGAAACCTGAAGGAAGTAGTCGCCATCAGATTGGAAATCTACTTTTGATTATGGGTACATATGCTCCTTTCATCGGGAAAAACATATTAAGGCCTTGTTTGGTACTAGTATTTTTGTGGGAATTAGTGGGGATAATACTCTAGAGTATTGGGTGAATTTCTGCTGTCACCCAATCCCCACAAAACCCCATCCCCAATCCACTAGGTATGGGTAGAGTATTGGGGATTGAAAAAATTACAATAAAATTTGGGGGAAAAGTGGGGATAAGTGGGGATTAAACTCTCTCATACTCTAGCACCAAACATGTATTGGGGATAAGTGGGGATTTAAAGTTTGGAGCGGATTATCCCCACTAATCCCCACTAAAACTCTAGTACCAAACAAGGCCTAAAATGTAAAAAAATAACTGAACAAAAATTTTGCTCGTACATGTCGACATTTTACGTGTGCATGCTAAATTTTGAGTAAAACCGACATTTTTGTGTTCTGCATAAAAAAAGAAAATGTCTTGTCGAAAGCTTATTTTTAGCACCAAATTTTGTCTTTTTTACACATGACACAAAAATATGGGTTTTCCGTTAAACGACTTTACGAACACATAAAACATCAAGATGTGTGTGTGTGTGACATTGTTTGTCGGAATTTTCGATATTTTCTAATATGCTAAAATTTCATTTCATAAATCAGGAGCATGTTCGCCGGATTGAAGTTGGAGGAGATCGAAAAATAGGTGATCGGGCTGGAAATTCGGATCCGCCACAGCACTTTCTCGTGCGAACAGTTTCAACGGATCGTGAAGGACGTGATCTTTTTAGAGTTCATACCTCATACACGCATACGAGTCAAACTACAACTTCTTCTGCCATCGTATTCCATCTGAACATATATACCAAAAAAAAAGGTTAATTTGGTGGGCCAGAACGTGCAAGTCAAGCAAACGATCCGTATAAGCATGGTTGCCGACGGAATCCACGAAACAGAAGCGATGGAATCAATGGGGCAAGATGAGGACAACCGGACGGCGAGCCTGCCCGAGGACCTGCTGGTGGACATCCTCGGCCGTCTCGCGCCGCGCTATCTAGCCGTGTCCCGGAGCGTCTGCAAGACCTGGCAAGCCACCATCGACGCCCGCCGCCTCCTCCGCACAGAGATGCTCCCGCTCAGGCTCCACGGCATCTTCATGTACTTCTCGTTCCACAAGTTCCCTGAATTTTTCTCCCGCCCCGGTACGCCCATCACCGGCAAGATGGACTTCCTTCCTTCCGCCAACAAAAAGAGAAGTGAGGTCCAGGATCACTGCAATGGGCTGCTCTTGCTCCAAGACGAGGACGCCGGGGTTCCCAAATTCGTGGTCAACCCTGCTACGCGCCGTTGGGACTCTCTGGGAAACAGTCCTCCTATACGTGTCATGGGGATGGAATTCTCGAGCGACGGGTATCTTGCCTTCGATCCCATGGTGTCACCGCACTATGAGGTGTTCATGGTCCCATATATCCCTTGGAACTGGAAGAGAGAAGGTGAACATCTTGACCCTTCAATTGAGGAATCTGAATGGCCGCCGGCAACATTCATCCTAAACGTTTTCTCATCAAGGACACATTGTTGGGAGCCGAGGTATTTTCACCGAGAAGGAGATGCCCTGGGGACCATTGCTGAGATGCGAGCACGCAAGGAATATATTTCTTCTTGGTGGTGGCAGCGACGCCGTGCTGTCTACCGGCGAGAAACACTTTACGTGCATTCCGACAAGGGCTTTCTTATGAGGTACCTACATTCTCCATCTCACTTTTGAATTGTGTGACACTCGGTTTACCTCTTTGGACATATGTATCTCAGTCGCCAATGCTTTTACTTTGCAGAGTATCCTTGTCGAAAGGTACGTTTCGTGCAATTGAACTTCCAGAAGGTGCTACATCGAACGAATATACAGAAACGCATCTAGGAAGATCGGAAAAGGGGGTGTATTTTGCATCCATATACGAATGCAGGCTTCGAGTTTCGATCCTTGATGAATCATGTGGTAAAATGGAATGGATGTTGAAACAAGATCATGATCTTCTGCTAGCATGTCATAAGTCCGATCAGCATGGACCATGGGTCTTAAAAGATATGAATTACAACTTCTTCCGCCACCGCATTCCAACATACATGTACCAAAAAGAGGAAGCAATATCAGATGAAGAGAAATTCGAATGGAGCTCAGACGACGACTGCAGCGTTGTTGCCAGAAGAGACATGGCTAAAAAGCACTGCTACGATGGAACAATTACGATACTTGGATTTCACCCATTCAAAGAGATTATCTTCTTGCTACTGGTTGGACTAAATACATCCCTCGCCTACAATTATAACAGCTTCAAGGCTGAAGTCTTAGGCAAAGTAAAGCCAACACGTTATGAGTATTTCATGTTGCCTAATGACTCGCGCACGATCGAAGGTTTTCCATATGTGCCTTGTTGGCTTGAAGAGATCCCTACAAATACTCGGTCTACAAAAGTCACAAAAAAGAAAACTCAATCTAGAAGCTCATCTTAGGCATTTCACAATTGTTTTGTTTTGCTTAGTTTTTGTTCTGCCTCTGTTTTGTTGAGAATTCTACTGTTATACTATTCTTTACGTACAAAAATAGTGTGTGCCACACTAAAAAAAATGACACTTGTAATGATTTGATCAACTCATTATTTTGGCATGGATCCTAGATTGTCAGTTCACTGTGCCCTACTAACGTCTGGTGCAGTGATGCGGCTGAATCTTCAACGAATTTATTAGGTGCCCTTGTCCTATACTGCTTCCATGGAGTAATCGCATAGCTCCCTAGCTGCTTAGAGTCCATGGTGATGACCAACAGGAGCAGTCGACGATGGTTGCAGTCAGTTCGAACCTCTTTTGCCTCCCCTGAAGGCTAAGCAGCAGCACCACAAGTTATTGCAGCAGGAGAAGAATACCCCAGCCACTAGTACTGTTCTTACTAGGTGGAACGGCAGCTTATTATCAACTGAAAACCTAATACGACATTTTCCCCTAATACGACATTATTCTGGATGAGGATTGTGGGGAAGCTTATTATTAATTAACTGAAAGCCTAATACTACTTTTTTCTGGCCACTGTTTTCTCTCCTTTTCCTTTTATTCTAGCCATGAGTAATTGGCTCCCTGTCCTGTTCCTCATACGTTGAGGCATTTCTTAGGGCTTTGGGTTGTGGGTTCGCTGCTGGGGAAGACGGTTGATGTTGACCTTCTTAGCCTCAGACGCAGAGCACTGGTTCGTATTCAGGTGGCTATGATTGATGCTAAAGTGCTTGAGAAGTTTTCATATTCCGGGAAGTTCATCAAGTCTGATGTAGTGGTTCAGCTCAAGGCCTTCGAGTTTCGGTTCCGTAGAGAGCCCGAGGACTATGTACCACAGCTAAGGCTGGACACGAGCCAGCTCGAGCCTGGCTCGGTGCGAGCCGCAGTTTGGCTCGTCCCAAACTGGCTCGGCTCGGGCTGGCTCGTTTTTCTGTCACGAGCTGGTAAAATAGGCTCGGCTCGAGCTTTGCTCGGCTCGGTTAAGCTCGAGCCGGCTCGCGAGTCCAGCAGCAGATAAACGGGAACGGAGCGGAGAGCTCCCGAGGAACGAAGCGAGGGAGCCGACGAGGCGGAAGGGGGTGCTGCTTCAGAGACGCGATGCTCGGATTGTCCTCCGAGCTGGACTGGGCGCGGGCGCTGGCCTTCTTCTTCACCGCCGGCGCCACGTCTCCATACGCCGCCGCTGTGCTTCCGTCCGTCCATGTCGCTTTCGACGGTAGGGTGAGAGCGGAGAGGCGAGGAACGGTGGTGCACGAGGGAGGTGGGGCGCGAGGGGGCGGTGGGCGCGAGGGGGAGGGCTAGGTGGCCGGCGGAGCAGACATCAGGGGCGGCGGCAGCGCAGCGCCTGTGCTGCGCGTGGAGGAAACGAGAATGAACCAGAACGATGACTACCAGCTGCTGTTCGTGCGTGACCTGATCCATCCAGCTATGTTTTGGGCCAGAAACCAGCCCAGATTGCATCCTTCTGTTAATACGTAAAAAGAGTGACGAGCTTTCGGGCTGGCTCGGGCCGAGCCAGATGAGCTTTCAGCCCGCCGCGGGCCAGAAAAACAGGCCCGAGCTCAAAACGGGCCGAGCCAAAAGCTCGGGCCGAGCCAAAAGCTCGGCCCGAACGTCCAGCCTTAACCACAGCCTGATTTTATTCCTTTGATTTGGATAAAGAAGGATGACGCAGATGATGAAGGCGATGGGAATGACGCTGGGGATGATGATGCTATGGATACATCGGAGGCTCGTGCAGGACCGTCTACATCGATGGCGCCTCTTGGGGCGGTGGGCGGAGGAGGGAATCAGACCTCCGGTGGTACTCGCTCTGTGCCGGCTATGATGGCTATCACTCCTTTCAACCCAAACCCTCAAACTCCCAAGGCTAAGGAGATAGTCGACATGCTGCGGCGGACTAGTCCTACTCTTGAGGCTCGGGGGTCGACGGTACTGTCCATGGGTGCGACCGCTACGCTGCAGGGTGATTCGTTATCTCCGAGGTCCGATAGACCTGCACGTGGACGTGTGTGTACTCTCCGACGCACGACGCCGGCTGCCGCTAGGAGGGCGGCTTCGAGTTCGTCTTCTTTGGAGCCCGTTGGGGCTGTTTCGGACTCAGCTTCCGGAGGTGTTGCCTCCCTGTCTCCGTGCGGTGTTGGGTTGGACGCCCCTGCTCCCCTACACCTGCAGACCGACGCCGTGCCCGTTGCGGCAGCATCACCAGGGGGTCCGGCAGGGCAGCACGGCGCTGCGCCGGCTATCCGGTCTGAGCTGACCGCGTCTTCGGGGCGTCCTGGTTTGCAGCAGGCTCAGCCGCCCGCGGCGGAGCGCGACGCGCTGTTGTACGGCGACGTGGCAGCGGCGACCGCCGCCAAGCTGCGCGCCGGTAAGTCGGCTCTGGACTCTGCCGGGTCGCCCTTGGACGCTGCCGACCAGGTGCGGTCGTCGACGCCCACCAGGGCACGCTCGTCCTACGTGCAGGTCGATTCGTCGGTCGCTGCCCAGGGGTGGTCGGTGCCGACCGCTGCACCTGCTGCCGCGTTGGCCTCCTCGTCGGCCGCACGTGGTGGGTTGGGGGGATGGCCTACTTCGTCTTGCGTTCCCCGGGCCTCGACTTTGGAGGTGGGTGCTGTTTTAGAGGAGGGGCCTGCGACGCCTCTACCCTCCTCTAAAGGCGCCACTATCTCCAACGCCGGCGTGCAGACTCCGACACGGTGGAGTACGCGCCATGGAGTTGCTGCGGACGGCGCGATGGCCACGGATGAGGACTCCATGACCAAGGCAATGCGGCGTAAAGCTGCGGCTAACCTCGACGCTAAGGGTATGGATAATTCTTCTACTTCTTTTTTATCTTTTTCTACACCTCAGGTTTCCGCCAAACTCAATAGTGTTGGTGTTTCCCTGGGTACTTCTTTAGATGCTATTTCAGTTTCGACTAAACTTCTAAAACATTTGGAGTTTGATAGATTAAAATTCACTCCTATGTCTGGAACTAAGTCTTCTCCCTCTCTGACGAAGCGTACGCCATTACGGATGGCCAGCTTCTCACACAACTTGTTGGAGAGGTTTTAGAGGTAGGTACGGATGACGCGATGCTTGGTTCCTGTTTTGAAATAAGCAACAAATCACAAATCTAGAGCTTCCCAAATTAAAAGGAACGCTTGGCCTAATAAAAAGGCTAGGGTGACAAAATCTACAACAGTTTCTAAATGAATGGCATGTTTAAGAATAGCAGAGGTCTTCAAGACTTGGCTAAACACTTACACATCGCTGAATCCATCAGAGACTATGTTTTAGATTTTGTGGCCATTTCCGAGACAGGTAAACGGAATTACTCAACAAATTTTCTAAATCGCCTCTCAGGAGGGGAAGATTTTGATTGGGTATCCCGTCCACCTAGGGGGCGTGATACGTCTCCAACGTATCTATAATTTTTTATGTTTCATGCTAGTTTTATGCCAATACCTACATATTTTATTCACATTTTATAATGTTTTTATGCATTTTCTGGGACTAACCTATTAACAAGATGCCACAGTGCCAGTTCCTGTTTTCTGCTGTTTTTGATTTCAGAAAAGTTAGTTTACAAATATTCTCGGAATTGGACGAAAGAAAAGCCCACGGCCCTATTTTCCCCGGAGTGTTCCAGAAGACCGAAGAAGAGTCGAGGAAGGTCAGCAGGGGGCCACACCATAGGGTGGCGTGGCAGTGGGGCCCCCCGCGCCGACATGTGGGGAGGGAGCCCCCTGGCTCCCCCGACGCTGCCCCTTCGCCTATTTATTCCTTCGTCTCGGAAAACCCTAGGACCGAGAGCCAAAATACGAAAACAATTCCAGAGACGCCGCCGCCGTCAACCCCATCTCGGGGGGTTCAGAAGATCTCCTCCGGCACCCTGCCGGAGAGGGGAATCATCACCGGAGGGTGATGCGCGTGGTTGACGTATTGTCTTTTCGTTCGACACGCGTCCGTTGGGAACCCCAAGAGGAAGGTGTGATGCGCACAGCGGCAAGTTTCCCTCAGTAAGAAACCAAGGTTTAATCGGACCAGTAGGAGTCAAGAAGCACGTTGAAGGTTGATGGCGGCGAGATGTAGTGCGGCGCAACACCGGGGATTCCGGCGCCAACGTGGAACCTGCACAACACAACCAAAGTACTTTGCCCCAACGAAACAGTGAGGTTGTCAATCTCACCGGCTTGCCGTAACAAAGGATTAACCGTATTGTGTGGAAGATGATTGTTTGCGAGAGAAAACAGTAAAACAAGTATTGCGAGTAGATTTGTATTTCAGTAAAGAGAATTGGACCGGGGTCCACAGTTCACTAGAGGTGTCTCTCCCATAAGACGAACGAGCATGTTGGGTGAACAAATTACGGTTGGGCAATTGACAAATAAAGAGAGCATGACAATGCACATACATATCATGATGAGTATAGTGAGATTTAATTGGGCATTACGACAAAGTACATAGACCGCCATCCAAGCTGCATCTATGCCTAAAAAGTCCACCTTTAGGTTATCATCCGAACCCCCTCCGAGTATTAAGTTGCAAGCAACGAGACAATTGCATTAAGTATGGTGCGTAATGTAATCAACAACTACATCCTTAGACATAGCATCAATGTTTTATCCCTAGTGGCAACGAGCATAACACAACCTTAGAACTTTCTCATCCTTGTCCCGGTGTCAATGCGGGCATGAACCCACTATCGAGCATAAGTACTCCTCTTGGAGTTACAAGCATCTACTTGGCCAGAGCATCTACTAGTAACGGAGAGCATGCAAGATCATAAACAACACATAAGCATAACTTTGATAATCAACATAACAAGTATTCTCTATTCATCGGATCCCAACAAACGCAACATATAGAATTACGAGATAGATGATCTTGATCATGTTAGGCAGCTCACAAGATCCGACAATGATAGCACAATGGGGAGAAGACAACCATCTAGCTACTGCTATGGACCCATAGTCCAGGGGTAGACTACTCACACATCACACCGGAGGCGACCATGGCGGCGTAGAGTCCTCCGGGGGATGATTCCCCTCTCCGGCGAGGTGCCGGAGAGCGATCTCCTGGATCCCCGAGATGGGATCGGCGGTGACGGCGTCTGCGGAAGGTTTTCCGTATCGTGGCTCTCGGTGCGGGGGTTTCGTCACGGAGGCTATTTGTAGGCGGAAGGGTAGGTCAAGAGGCGGCACGAGGGCCCCACACCACGGGGCCGCGCGGCCAAGGGGGGCCGCGCCGCCCTAGGTGTGGCCCCCTCGTGGCCCCTCTTCGTCTCTCCTTCGGACTTCCGGAAGCTTCGTGGAAAAATAGGCCCCTGGGCTTTGATTTCGTCCAATTCGAGAATATTTCCTTACTAGGATTTCGAAACCAAAAACAGCGAGAAAACGGCAATCGGCACTTCGGCATCTTGTTAATAGGTTAGTTCCGAGAAAATGCACGAATATGACATAAAGTGTGCATAAAACATGTAGATAACATCAATAATGTGGCATGGAACATAAGAAATTATCGATACGTCGGAGACGTATCAGCATCCCCAAGCTTAGTTACTGCTCGTCCCGAGCGAGTAAAAACGATAACACGGATAATTTACGGAGTGACATGCCATCATAATCTTGATCATACTATTTGTAAAGCATATGTAGTGAATGCAGCGATCAAAACAATATGTATGACATGAGTAAACAAGTGAATCATAAAGCAAAGACTTTTCATGAATAGCACTTCAAGACAAGCATCAATAAGTCTTGCATAAGAGTTAACTCATAAAGCAATAATTCAAAGTAAAGGTATTGAAGCAACACAAAAGAAGATTAAGTTTCAGCGGTTGCTTTCAACTTGTAACATGTATATCTCATGGATATTGTCAACATAGAGTAATATAATAAGTGCAATAAGCAAGTATGTAGGAATCAATGCACAGTTCACACAAGTGTTTGCTTCTTGAGGTGGATAGAAATAGGTGAGCTGACTCAACATTGAAAGTAAAAGAATGGTCCTCATAGAGGAAAAGCATCGATTGCTATATTTGTGCTAGAGCTTTGATTTTGAAAACATGAAACAATTTTGTCAACGGTAGTAATAAAGCATATGCATCATGTAAATTATATCTTATAAGTTGCAAGCCTCATGCATAGTGTACCAATAGTGCCCGCACCTTGTCCTAATTAGCTTGGACTACCTGGATTATCACCGCAATACATATGCTTTAACCAAGTGATGGCGTGTATTTCACACGTTCGTTGGGCAACCCCAAGAGGAAGGTATGATGAGCACAGCAGCAAGTTTTCCCTCAGAAAGAAACCAAGGTTTATCGAACCAGGAGGAGCCAAGAAGCACGTTGAAGGTTGATGGCGGCGGGATGTAGTGCGGCGCAACACCGGAGATTCCGGCGCCAACGTGGAACCTGCACAACACAACCAAACTACTTTGCCCCAACGAAACGGTGAGGTTGTCAATCTCACCGAGCTTCTTGTAACAAAGGATTAACCGTATTGTGTGGAAGATGATTGTTTGCAGAGAAAACGGTAGAAACAAGTATTGCGGTAGATTGTATTTTAGTAAAGAGAATTGGACCGGGGTCCACGGTTCACTAGAGGTGTCTCTCCCATAAGACGAACAGCATGTTGGGTGAACAAATTACGGTTGGGCAATTGACAAATAAAGAGAGCATGACAATGCACATACATATCATGATGAGTATAGTGAGATTTAATTGGGCATTACGACAAAGTACATAGACCGCCATCCAAGCTGCATCTATGCCTAAAAAGTCCACCTTCGGGTTATCATCCGAACCCCCTCCGGTATTAAGTTGCAAACAACGAGACAATTGCATTAAGTATGGTGCGTAATGTAATCAACAACTACATCCTTAGACATAGCATCAATGTTTTATCCCTAGTGGCAACGGCACAACACAACCTTAGAACTTTACATCCATTGTCCCAGGTGTCAATGCGAGGCATGAACCCACTATCGAGCATAAGTACTCCCTCTTGGAGTTAAAAGCATCTACTTGGCCAGAGCATCTACTAATAACGGAGAGCATGCAAGATCATAAACAACACATAAGCATAACTTTGATAATCAACATAACAAGTATTCTCTATTCATCGGATCCCAACAAACGCAACATATAGAATTACATATAGATGATCTTGATCATGATAGGCAGCTCACAAGATCCGACAATGATAGCACAATGGGGAGAAGACAACCATCTAGCTACTGCTATGGACCCATAGTCCGGGGGTAGACTACTCACACATCACTCCGGAGGCGACCATGGCGGTGTAGAGTCCTCCGGGAGATGAATCCCCTCTCCGGCGGGGTGCCGGAGGCGATCTCCGGGATCCCCCGAGATGGGATCGGCGGCGACGGCGTCTCGGTAATGTTTTCCGTATCGTGGCTCTCGGTGCTGGGGGTTTCGTCACGGAGGCTATTTGTAGGCGGAAGGGCAAGTCAAGAGGCGGCACGGGGGCCCACACCACGGGGCCGCGCGGCCAAGGGGGGCCGCGCCGCCCTAGGGTTTGGCTCACCCGTGGCCCCTCTTCGTCTCGTCTTCGGTCTTCGGAAGCTTCGTGAGAAAATAGGCCTCACGGGCTTTTATTTCGTCCAATTCCGAGAATATTTCTTTACTAGGATTTACTGAAACCAAAAACAGCGAGAAAACGACAAGCGGCACTTCGGCATCTTGTTAATAGGTTAGTTCCAGAAAATGCACGAATATGATATAAAGTGTGCATAAAACATGTAGATAACATCAATAATGTGGCATGGAACACAAGAAATTATCGATACGTTGGAGACGTATCAGCATCCCCAAGCTTAGTTACTGCTCGTCCCGAGCGAGGTAAAACGATAACAAAGATAATTTACGGAGTGACATGCCATCATAAACTTGATCATACTATTTGTAAAGCATATGTAGTGAATGCAGCGATCAAAACAAGGTGTATGACATGAGTAAACAAGTGAATCATAAAGCAAAGACTTTTCATGAATAGCACTTCAAGACAAGCATCAATAAGTCTTGCATAAGAGTTAACTCATAAAGCAATAATTCAAAGTAAAGGTATTGAAGCAACACAAAAGAAGATTAAGTTTCAGCGGTTGCTTTCAACTTGTAACATGTATATCTCATGGATATTGTCAACATAGAGTAATATAATAAGTGCAATAAGCAAGTATGTAAGAATCAATGCACGGTTCACACAAGTGTTTGCTTCTTGAGGTGGATAGAAATAGGTGAGCTGACTCAACATTGAAAGTAAAAGAATGGTCCTCATAGAGGAAAAGCATCGATTGCTATATTTGTGCTAGAGCTTTGATTTTGAAAACATGAAACAATTTTGTCAACGGTAGTAATAAAGCATATGCATCATGTAAATTATATCTTATAAGTTGCAAGCCTCATGCATAGTGTACTAATAGTGCTCGCACCTTGTCCTAATTAGCTTGGACTACCTGGATTATCACCGCAATACATATGCTTTAACCAAGTATCACAAAGGGGTACCTCTATGCCGCTTTGTACAAAGGTCTAAGGAGAAAGCTCGCATTTGGATTTCTCGCTTTTGATTATTCTCAACTTAGACATCCATACCGGGACAACATAGACAACGAGATAATGGACTCCTCTTTTAATGCTTTAAGCATTCAACAACAATTAATTCTTTTCTCATTAGAGATTTGAGGATGTTTGTCCAAAACTGAAACTTCCACCATGGAACATGGCTTTAGTTAAGCGGCCCAATGTTCTTCTCTCACAATATGCATGCTCAAACCATTCAACTCGGTGTAGATCGCCCTTACTTCGAGACAAGACGAACATGCATAGCAACTCACATGAAATTCAACAATGAGTTGATGGCGTTCCCCGAGTAAACATGGTTATCGCACAACAAGCAACTTAATAAGAGATAAAGTGCATAATTACATATTCAATACCACAATAGTTTTTAAGCTATTTGTCCCATGAGCTATATATTGCAAAGGTGAATGATGGAATTTTAAAGGTAGCACTCAAGCAATTTACTTTGGAATGGCTGGAAAATACCATGTAGTAGGTAGGTATGGTGGACACAAATGGCATAGTGGTTGGCTCAAGTATTTTGGATGCATGAGAAGTATTCCCTCTCGATACAAGGTTTAGGCTAGCAAGGCTTATTTGAAACAAACACAAGGATGAACCGGTGCAGCAAAACTCACATAAAAGACATATTGAAAGCATTATAAGACTCTACACCGTCTTCCTTGTTGTTCAAACTCAATACTAGAAATTATCTAGACCTTAGAGAAACCAAATATGCAAACCAAATTTTAGCATGCTCTATGTATTTCTTCATTAATGGGTGCAAAGCATATGATGCAAGAGCTTAAACATGAGCACAACAATTGCCAAGTATCACATTACCCAAGACATTTATAGCAATTACTACATGTATCATTTTCCAATTCCAACCATATAACAATTTAACGAAGGAGAAACTTCGCCATGAATACTATGAGTAGAAACCAAGGACATATTTGTCCATATGCTACAGCGGAGTGTGTATCTCTCCCATAAAGTGAATGCTAGGATCCATTTTATTCAAACAAAACAAAAACAAAAACAAACCGACGCTCCAAGAAAAAGCACATAAGATGTGGCCGAATAAAAATGTAGTTTCGGGGAGGAACTGATAATTTGTTGATGAAGAAGGGGATGCCTTGGGCATCCCCAAGCTTAAACAGCTTGAGTCTTCTTGATATATGCAGGGGTGAACCACCGGGTGCATCCCCAAGCTTAGAGCTTTCACTCTCCTTGATCATGTTGCATCATACTCCTCTCTTGATCCTTGAAAACTTCCTCCACACCAAACTCGAAACAACTCATTAGAGGGTTAGTGCACAATATAAATTGACATATTCAGAGGTGACACAATCATTCTTAACACTTCTGGACATTGCATAATGCTACTGGACATTAGTGGATCAAAGAAATTCATCCAACATAGCGAAAGAGGCAATGCGAAATAAAAGGCAGAATCTGTCAAAACAGAACAGTTCGTATTGACGAATTTTAAAATGGCACCAGACTTGCTCAAATGAAAATGCTCAAATTGAATGAAAGTTGCGTACATATCTGAGGATCATGCACGTAAATTGGCATAATTTTCTGAGCTTCCTGCAGGGCAGTGGGCTCAGATTCGTGACAGCAAAGAAATCTGGAACTGCGCAGTAATCCAAATCTAGTACTTACTTTTCTATCAACGGCTTAACTTGGCACAACAAAACTCAAAACTAAGATAAGGAGAGGTTGCTACAGTAGTAAACAACTTCCAAGACACAAAATAAAAACAAAGTACTGTAGGTAAAAACATGGGTTGTCTCCCATAAGCGCTTTTCTTTAACGCCTTTCAGCTAGGCGCAGAAAGTGTGTATCAAGTAACATCGAGAGATGAAGCATCAACATCATTACCAGCGGTGTTGGGAGTTTTATCAATTTTAGGCCTATAGTAATTCTTTGGTTTAGGCACCTTAGAGACATACATGAATTTTTGCTCCTTACCCACATAAGCTTTCTCATTAAATTTAAGAGAAGAAAAAGTTGAACCCAATTTTCTCATAGCTTCTTCAAGTTTACCAATTCTATGGGTTTGATTATCATGGATAGCACAAGTTTCTAGAGTAGCAATTCTTTCATTAATTCCTCCTAGGATTTTATCAAGTTTATCAGTATTATCCAGTAATATTTCCAATTTAGTTTCAACGCTACAATTTTTCTCTATGGTTTCCAATTTTTTCATAACATCCTCAAGGGAGGTTTCACTTTTAGTTTCATTAACAGGTGGTGTTCCAAATAAACTCTCAATAATGCAACTAGCTTCTAAAGCGGGAGCACCTAGGAAGTTACCTCCCGCGAGACAATCAAGAACATATCTATTCCAGCTAGAGATACCAACATAAAAATTCTGAGTAGGATAGTGGTGGAGTGTTTCTTAGTGCACCTATTATGGGCATCACTAATTCTATACCAAGCATCTTTTAAACATTCTCCCCCTTGTTGCTTAAATGAACGAACTTCAACTTCAGGATTACTCATTTTAGCGATAGTAAATAAAGTGAACTAGATAAAGTAAATGCAAGTAAACTAATTTTTTTGTGTTTTTGATATAGCAAACAAGATAGCAAATAAAGTAAAACTAGCAACTAATTTTTTTGTATTTTGATTTAATGCAGCAAACAAAGTAGTAAATAAAATAAAGCAAGACAAAAACAAAGTAAAGAGATTGAGAAGTGGAGACTCCCCTTGCAGCGTGTCTTGATCTCCCCGGCAACGGCGCCAGAAAATATGCTTGATGGCGTGTATTTCACACGTTCGTTGGGCAACCCCAAGAGGAAGGTATGATGAGCACAGCGGCAAGTTTTCCCTCGAGAAAGAAACCAAGGTTTATCGAACCGGGAGGAGCCAAGAAGCACGTTGAAGGTTGATGGCGGCGGGATGTAGTGCGGCGCAACACCGGAGATTCCGGCGCCAACGTGGAACCTGCACAACACAACCAAACTACTTTGCCCCAACGAAACGAGTGAGGTTGTCAATCTCACCGGCTTGCTGTAACAAAGGATTAACCGTATTGTGTGGAAGATGATTGTTTGCAGAGAAAACGGTAGAAACAAGTATTGCGAGTAGATTGTATTTCGGTAAAGAGAATTGGACCGGGGTCCACGGTTCACTAGAGGTGTCTCTCCCATAAGACGAACGGCATGTTGGGTGAACAAATTACGGTTGGGCAATTGACAAATAAAGAGAGCATGACAATGCACATACATATCATGATGAGTATAGTGAGATTTAATTGGGCATTACGACAAAGTACATAGACCGCCATCCAAGCTGCATCTATGCCTAAAAAGTCCACCTTCGGGTTATCATCCGAACCCCTCCGGTATTAAGTTGCAAACAACGAGACAATTGCATTAAGTATGGTGCGTAATGTAATCAACAACTACATCCTTAGACATAGCATCAATGTTTTATCCCTAGTGGCAACAGCACAACACAACCTTAGAACTTTACATCCTTTGTCCCAGGTGTCAATGCGAGGCATGAACCCACTATCGAGCATAAGTACTCCCTCTTGGAGTTAAAAGCATCTACTTGGCCGAGCATCTACTAATAACGGAGAGCATGCAAGATCATAAACAACACATAGTATAACTTTGATAATCAACATAACAAGTATTCTCTATTCATCGGATCCCAACAAACGCAACATATAGAATTACATATAGATGATCTTGATCATGATAGGCAGCTCACAAGATCCAGACAATGATAGCACAATGGGGAGAAGACAACCATCTAGCTACTGCTATGGACCCATAGTCCAGGGGTAGACTACTCACACATCACTCCGGAGGCGACCATGGCGGTGTAGAGTCCTCCGGGAGATGAATCCCCTCTCCGGCGAGGGTGCGGAGAGCGATCTCCGGGATCCCCGAGATGGGATCGGCGGCGACGGCGTCTCGGTAATGTTTTCCGTATCGTGGCTCTCGGTGCGGGGGTTTCGTCACGGAGGCTATTTGTAGGCGGAAGGGCAAGTCAAGAGGCGGCACGGGGGCCCACACCACGGGGCCGCGCGGCCAAGGGGGGGGCCGCGCCGCCTAGGGTTTGGCTCCCCGTGGCCCCTCTTCGTCTCGTCTTCGGTCTTCCGGAAGCTTCGTGAGAAAATAGGCCTCTGGGCTTTTATTTCGTCCAATTCCGAGAATATTTCTTTACTAGGATTTCTGAAACCAAAAACAGCAGAAAACGACAAGCGGCACTTCGGCATCTTGTTAATAGGTTAGTTCCAGAAAATGCACGAATATGATATAAAGTGTGCATAAAACATGTAGATAACATCAATAATGTGGCATGGAACACAAGAAATTATCGATACGTTGGAGACGTATCACCAAGTTTCACAAAGGGGTACCTCTATGCCGCCTGTACAAAGGTCTAAGGAGAAAGCTCGCATTTGGATTTCTCGCTTTTGATTATTCTCAACTTAGACATCCATACCGGGACAACATAGACAACAGATAATGGACTCCTCTTTTAATGCTTTAGCATTCAACAACAATTAATTCTTTTCTCATTAGAGACTTGAGGATATTTGTCCAAAACTGAAACTTCCACCATGGATCATGGCTTTAGTTAGTGGCCCAATGTTCTTCTCTCACAATATGCATGCTCAAACCATTCAACTCAGTGTAGATCGCCCTTACTTCAGACAAGACGAACATGCATAGCAACTCACATGAAATTCAACAATGAGTTGATGGCGTTCCCCGAGTGAACATGGTTATCGCACAACAAGCAACTTAATAAGAGATAAAGTGCATAATTACATATTCAATACCACAATAGTTTTTAAGCTATTTGTCCCATGAGCTATATATTGCAAAGGTGAATGATGGAATTTTAAAGGTAGCACTCAAGCAATTTACTTTGGAATGGCGGAAAAATACCATGTAGTATAGGTAGGTATGGTGGACACAAATGGCATAGTGGTTGGCTCAAGTATTTTGGATGCATGAGAAGTATTCCCTCTCGATACAAGGTTTAGGCTAGCAAGGCTTATTTGAAACAAACACAAGGATGAACCGGTGCAGCAAAACTCACATAAAAGACATATTGAAAACATTATAAGACTCTACACCGTCTTCCTTGTTGTTCAAACTCAATACTAGAAATTATCTAGACCTTAGAGAAACCAAATATGCAAACCAAATTTTAGCATGCTCTATGTATTTCTTCATTAATGGGTGCAAAGCATATGATGCAAGAGCTTAAACATGAGCACAACAATTGCCAAGTATCACATTACCCAAGACATTTATAGCAATTACTACATGTATCATTTTCCAATTCCAACCATATAACAAGTTAACGAAGGAGAAACTTCGCCATGAATACTATGAGTAGAAACCAAGGACATACTTGTCCATATGCTACAGCGGAGCGTGTATCTCTCCCATAAAGTGAATGCTAGGATCCATTTTATTCAAACAAAACAAAAACAAAAACAAACCGACGCTCCAAGAAAAAGCACATAAGATGTGATGGAATAATAATATAGTTTCGGGGGAGGAACTCGATAATGTTGTCGATGAAGAAGGGGATGCCTTGGGCATCCCCAAGCTTAGACGCTTGAGTCTTCTTGATATATGCAGGGGTGAACCACCGGGTGCATCCCCAAGCTTAGAGCTTTCACTCTCCTTGATCATGTTGCATCATACTCCTCTCTTGATCCTTGAAAACTTCCTCCACACCAAACTCGAAACAACTCATTAGAGGGTTAGTGCACAATATAAATTGACATATTCAGAGGTGACACAATCATTCTTAACACTTCTGGACATTGCATAATGCTACTGGACATTAGTGGATCAAAGAAATTCATCCAACATAGCGAAAGAGGCAATGCGAAATAAAAGGCAGAATCTGTCAAAACAGAACAGTTCGTATTGACGAATTTTAAAATGGCACCAGACTTGCTCAAATGAAAATGCTCAAATTGAATGAAAGTTGCGTACATATCTGAGAATCATGCTCGTAAATTGGCATAATTTTCTGAGCTACCTACAGGGAGATAGACCCAGATTCGTGACAGCAAAGAAATCTGGAACTGCGCAGTAATCCAAATCTAGTACTTACTTTTCTATCAACGGCTTAACTTGGCACAACAAAACACAAAACTAAGATAAGGATAGGTTGCTACAGTAGTAAACAACTTCCAAGACACAAAATAAGAACAAAGTACTGTAGGTAAAAACATGGGTTGTCTCCCATAAGCGCTTTTCTTTAACGCCTTTCAGCTAGGCGCAGAAAGTGTGTATCAAGTAACATCGAGAGATGAAGCATCAACATCATAATTTGTTCTAATAATAGAATCATCAGGTACCTTTATTCTCTTTCTAGGGAAGTGTTCCATACCTTTCTTGAGAGGAAATTGATATTTTATATTACCTTCCCTCATATCAATAATAGCACCAACAGTTCGAAGAAAAGGTCTTCCCAATATAATGGGACAAGATGCATTGCATTCAATATCCAAGACAACAAAATCAACGGGAACAAGATTATTGTTAACAGTAATGCGAACATTATCAACTTTACCCAAAGGTTTCTTTGTAGAATGATCAGCAAGATTAACATCCAAATAACAATTTTTCAGCGGTGGCAAGTCAAGCATATTATAAATTTTCTTAGGCATAACAGAAATACTTGCACCAAGATCACATAAAGCATTACAATCAAAATCTTTAACCTTCATCTTAATGATGGGCTCCCAACCATCCTCTAGCTTTTTAGGAATAGAGGCTTCGCGCTCTAGTTTCTCTTCTCTAGCTTTTATGAGAGCATTTGTAATATGATGCGTGAAAGCCAAATTTATAGCACTAGCATTAGGACTTTTAGCAAGTTTTTGCAAGAACTTTATAACTTCAGAGATGTGGCAATCATCAAAATTCAAACCATTATAATCTAAAGCAATGGGATCATCATCCCCAATGTTGGAAAAAGTTTCAGCAGCTTTATCACAGGCAGTTTCAGCAGTTTTAGCAGTTTCAGGCAATTTTTCGCGCTTTGCATTAGAAGTGGAAACATTGCTAACACCAATTCTTTTATTAGTATGAGTAGGAGGTTCAGCAACATGTGTAGCATTAGCATTACTAGTGGTGGTAATAGTCCAAACTTTAGCTATATTCTTCTCTTTAGCTAGTTTTTCATTTTCTTCTCTATCCCACCTAGCACGCAGTTCAGCCATTAATCTTATATTCTCATTAATTCTAACTTGAATGGCATTTGCTGTAGTAACAATTTTATTATGATAATTCTCATTAGGCAAAACTTTTGATTTCAAAAGATCAACATCGACAGACAAGACTATCGACTTTAGAAGCAAGTATATCAATTTTCCCAAGCTTTTCTTCAACAGATTTGTTAAAAGCAGTTTGTGTACTAATAAATTCTTTAAGCATGGCTTCAAGTCCAGGGGTGAATTCCTATTATTGTTGTAAGAATTTCCATAAGAATTACCATAGCCGTTGCCATTATTATAAGGATATGGCCTATAGTTGTTACTAGAATTGTTCCGGTAAGCATTGTTGTTGAAATTATTACTTTTAATGAAGTTTACATCAACATGTTCTTCTTGTGCAACCAATGAAGCTAACGGAACATTATTAGGATCAATATTAGTCCTATCATTCACAAGCATAGACATAATAGCATCAACCTTATCATTCAAGGAAGAGGATTCTTCAACAGAATTTACCTTCTTACCTTGTGGAGCTCTTTCCGTGTGCCATTCAGAGTAGTTGATCATCATATTATCAAGAAGCTTTGTTGCTTCACCAAGAGTGATGGACATAAAGGTACCTCCAGCAGCTGAATCCAATAAATTCCGTGAAGAAAAATTTAGTCCTGCATAGAAGGTTTGGATGATCATACAAGTAGTCAGTCCATGGGTTGGGCAATTTTTAACCAGAGATTTCATTCTTTCCCAAGATTGAGCAACATGTTCAGTATCTAATTGTTTGAAATTCATTATGCTACTCCTCAAAGATATAATTTTAGCAGGGGGATAATATCTACCAATAAAAGCATCCTTGCATTTAGTCCATGAATCAATACTATTCTTAGGCGAGAGATAGCAACCAATCTTTAGCTCTTCCTCTTAATGAGAAAGGGAACAATTTTAGTTTAATAATATCACCATCTACATCTTTATATTTTTGCATTTCACATAGTTCAACAAAATTATTAAGATGGGCAGCAGCATCATCGGAACTAATTCCGGAAAATTGATCTTTCATAACAAGATTCGATAAAGCGAGGTTTAATTTCAAAGAATTCTCGCTGTAGTAGCAGGTGGAGCAATAGGTGTGCATAAGAAATCATTATTATTTGTGCTAGTGAAGTCACACAACTTAGTATTTTCAGGGTTGGCCATTTTAGCAATAGTAAATAAAGCAAACTAGATAAAGTAAATGCAAGTAAACTAATTTTTTTGTGTTTTTGATATAGCAAACAAGATAGCAAATAAAGTAAAACTAGCAACTAATTTTTTTTGTATTTTGATTTAGTGCAGCAAACAAAGTAGTAAATAAAACTAAGCAAGACAAAAACAAAGTAAAGAGATTGAGAAGTGGAGACTCCCCTTGCAGCGTGTCTTGATCTCCCCGGCAACGGCGCCAGAAATTTGCTGCTGGCGCGGAGTTGGCGTGGGAGTTAGAAATCTTTGTGGAGTAACTTTTCTTCAGATCCCCGGCAACTGCGCCAGAAATTTGCTTGATGCGCGTGGTTGACGTATTGTCTTTTCGTTCGACACGCGTCCGTTGGGAACCCCAAGAGGAAGGTGTGATGCGCACAGCGGCAAGTTTCCCTCAGTAAGAAACCAAGGTTTAATCGGACCAGGTAGGAGTCAAGAAGCACGTTGAAGGTTGATGGCGGCGAGATGTAGTGCGGCGCAACACCAGGGATTCCGGCGCCAACGTGGAACCCGCACAACACAACCAAAGTACTTTGCCCCAACGAAACAGTGAGGTTGTCAATCTCACCGGCTTGCTGTAACAAAGGATTAACCGTATTGTGTGGAAGATGATTGTTTGCGAGAGAAAACGAGTAAAACAAGTATTGCGGTAGATTTGTATTTCAGTAAAGAGAATTGGACCGGGGTCCACAGTTCACTAGAGGTGTCTCTCCCATAAGACGAACAGCATGTTGGGTGAACAAATTACAGTTGGGCAATTGACAAATAAAGAGAGCATGATAATGCACATACATATCATGATGAGTATAGTGAGATTTAATTGGGCATTACGACAAAGTACATAGACCGCCATCCAACTGCATCTATGCCTAAAAAGTCCACCTTCAGGTTATCATCCGAACCCCCTCCAGTATTAAGTTGCAAGCAACAAACAATTGCATTAAGTATGGTGCGTAATGTAATCAACAACTACATCCTTAGACATAGCATCAATGTTTTATCCCTAGTGGCAACAGCACAACACAACCTTAGAACTTTCTGTCACTGTCCCAGGTGTCAATGCGGGCATGAACCCACTATCGAGCATAAGTACTCCCTCTTGGAGTTACAAGCATCTACTTGGCCAGAGCATCTACTAGTAACGGAGAGCATGCAAGATCATAAACAACACATAAGCATAACTTTGATAATCAACATAACAAGTATTCTCTATTCATCGGATCCCAACAAACGCAACATATAGAATTACGGATAGATGATCTTGATCATGTTAGGCAGCTCACAAGATCCGACAATGATAGCACAATGGGGAGAAGACAACCATCTAGCTACTGCTATGGACCCATAGTCCAGGGGTAGACTACTCACACATCACACCGGAGGCGACCATGGCGGCGTTGAGTCCTCCGGGGGATGATTCCCCTCTCCGGCAGGGTGCCGGAGGCGATCTCCTGGATCCCCCGAGATGGGATCGGCGGTGACGGCGTCTCTGGAAGGTTTTCCGTATCGTGGCTCTCGGTACTGGGGGTTTCGTCACGGAGGCTATTTGTAGGCGGAAGGGTAGGTCAAGAGGCGGCACGAGGGCCCCACACCACGGGCCGCGCGGCCAAGGGGGGCCGCGCCGCCCTAGGGTGTGGCCCCTCGTGGCCCCTCTTCGTCTCTCCTTCGGACTTCGGAAGCTTCGTGGAAAAATAGGCCCCTGGGCTTTGATTTCGTCCAATTCCGAGAATATTTCCTTACTAGGATTTCTGAAACCAAAAACAGCAGAAAACGAGCAAGCGGCACTTCGGCATCTTGTTAATAGGTTAGTTCCAGAAAATGCACGAATATGACATAAAATGTGCATAAAACATGTAGATAACATCAATAATGTGGCATGGAACATAAGAAATTATCGATACGTCGGAGATGTATCAGAGGGCTCTACATCACCATGCCCGCCTCCGGACTGATACGTGAGTAGTTCATCCTTGGACTATGGGTCCATAGCAGTAGCTAGATGGTTGTCTTCTCCTATTGTGACATCATGTTTAGATTTTGTGAGCTACCTATCATGATCAAGATCATCTATTTGTAATGCTACATGTTGTGTTTGTTGGGATCCGATGAATATGGAATACTATGTCAAGTTGATTATTGATCTATCATATATGTTGTTTATGATCTTGCATGCTCTCCATTGCTAGTAGAGGTGATACGTCTCCAACGTATCCATAATTTCTGATGTTCCATGCTTGTTTTATGACAATACTTACATGTTTTGCTTGCACTTTATAATGTTTTTATGCATTTTCCGGAACTAACCTATTAACAAGATGCCACAATGCCAGTTCCTGTTTCTCGCTATTTTTGGTTCCAGAAAGGCTGTTCGGGCAATATTCTCGGAATTCGACGAAATCAACGCCCAAGATCCTATTTTTCCCGGAAGCATCCAGAACACCGAAGGAGAGTCGGAGGAGAGCCAGGGGCCACCACACGGGTGGGCCGCGCGGCCTACACCCTGGCCGCGCCGGCCCTATGTGGGGACACCCTGTCGCCCCTCCTGCGCTGCCTCTTCACCTATTTAAGCCCTTTCGACCTAAAAACGCAGTACCAATTGACGAAACTCCAGAAAGACTCCAGGGGCGCCGCCACCATCGCGAAACTCCAATTCGGGGGACAGAAGTCTCTGTTCCGGCACCCTGCCGGGACGGGGAAGTGCCCCCGGAACCCATCTCCATCAACGCCATCGCCTCCATCATGCTCCGTGAGTAGTTCCCCCATGGACTACGGGTTCTAGCTGTAGCTAGTTGGTATCATCTCTCCCATGTACTTCAATACAATGATCTCATGAGCTGCCTTACATGATTGAGATTCATCTGATGTGAAAGAAGCCCACATGCCCACTCTTCTTTCCCCCCCTCACCTCAACCGTATAGTGGATGGGTTTGGGGGGCCTCGGTGTTGTGTTCGTCGGGATCCGATGGATTGTTACGTTATGATTGTCTATCTACAAAGTTTATGAAGTTATTGTTGCTGCAATCTTGTTATGCTTAATGCTTGTCACTAGGGCCCGAGTGGCATGATCTTAGATTTAAGCTCTATACTTATTGCTTAGATTGTATCTACAAGTTGTATGCACATGTCACTGTCCGGAACCAAAGGCCCCGAAGTGACAGAAATCGGGACAACCGGAGGGGATGGCGGTGATGTGAGGATCACATGTTTTCACAATGCTTTGCTCCGGTGCTCTATTAAAAGGAGTACCTTAATATCCAGTAGATTCCCTTGAGGCCCGGCTGCCACCGGCTGGTAGGACAAAAGATGTTTGCAAGTTTCTCATTGCGAGCACGTACGACTATAATTGGAAAACATGCCTACATGATTAATGATCTTGATGTTCTGTCTTAATGCTATTTCAATCCTATCAATTGCCCGGCTGTAATTTGTTCACCCAACACTTGTTATTGGAGAGTTACCACTAGTGTAGATAGCTGGGAACCCCGGTCCATATTTCATCATTATATACTTGTTCTACATGTCATTGGAAGTAGTATCAACTATCTTCTGGTGCCATTGCTCCTGTGTTACTATTACTGTTGCTGTGTTACTGTTACTACTGCTCTCATATCACTGCTACTTTCACATCACCCCTGTTACTAGTGCTTTTCCAGGTGCAGCTGAATTGACAACTCAGTTGTTAAGGCTTATAAGTATTCTTTACCTCCCCTTGTGTCGAATCAATAAATTTGGGTTTTACTTCTCTCGAAGACTGCCGCGATCCCCTATACTTGTGGGTCATCAAGACCTTT